>NW_028159222.1:685486-801491 GCF_964263955.1 Coregonus lavaretus
GTCTGGTAATAGAAGCTGTTCAACAGTCTGATGGTCTGGTAATTGAAGCTGTTCAACAGTCTGATGGTAATAGAAGCTGTTCAACAGTCTGATGGTCTGGTAATAGAAGCTGTTCAACAGTCTGATGGTAATAGAAGCTGTTCAACAGTCTGATGGTCTGGTAATAGAAGCTGTTCAACAGTCTGATGGTAATAGAAGCTGTTCAACAGTCTGATGGTCTGGTAATTGAAGCTGTTCAACAGTCTGATGGTAATAGAAGCTGTTCAACAGTCTGATGGTCTGGTAATAGAAGCTGTTCAACAGTATGATGGTCTGGTAATAGAAGCTGTTCAACAGTCTGATGGTCTGGTAATAGAAGCTGTTCAGCAGTCTGATGGTCTGGTAATAGAAGCTGTTCAACAGTCTGATGGTCTGGTAATAGAAGCTGTTCAACAGTCTGATGGTAATAGAAGCTGTTCAACAGTCTGATGGTAATAGATGCTGTTCAACAGTCTGATGGTAATAGAAGCTGTTCAACAGTCTGATGGTAATAGAAGCTGTTCAACAGTCTGATGGTCTGGTAATAGAAGCTGTTCAACAGTCTGATGGTCTGGTAATAGAAGCTGTTCAACAGTCTGATGGTCTGGTAATAGAAGCTGTTCAACAGTCTGATGGTCTGGTAATAGAAGCTGTTCAACAGTCTGATGGTAATAGAAGCTGTTCAACAGTCTGATGGTAATAGATGCTGTTCAACAGTCTGATGGTAATAGAAGCTGTTCAACAGTCTGATGGTAATAGAAGCTGTTCAACAGTCTGATGGTCTGGTAATAGAAGCTGTTCAACAGTCTGATGGTCTGGTAATAGAAGCTGTTCAACAGTCTGATGGTCTGGTAATAGAAGCTGTTCAACAGTCTGATGGTCTGGTTGTCACACGCCGGGCTAGAACTCCGGTCTCAGATGTGTAGAGCTGGGGGTACTACCCCTTAGCCACAGAGGAGATGTTGTAGGACCCAAATGAAACACCCAAGGCAATACTCCAGGCAAGTAGATTTAATGTTCCAAAACAGGAGGCAAAACAAAACAACTCCACGAGGGGAGAAAAACAAACTAAAGATAACTTCGAACAACTTACTAGGACTGACACGGTGGGACAACGCAGGAGACACATAGTCAGGACGCAATAACCAAGTGAGAAACAAGGGGAAAACACACAGCTAAAATACTAAAGGGAAAACAAGGCACAGGTGACCTGGATCAAACTAATGAGGACACATGAGGAAGAACAAAGGCAGAGGGGAACACAGCTGACCTCTAGAGGCCAGGAGACAAACAGGAGAAGCAGGAAGCTGACAGGACCCCCTCCTCTAGGAACGACTCCTGACGTTCCTTCCAGAACACCCTGGCCTCAGGGTGCGAAAATCTCGGACCAACCCTGGATCCAGGATGTCCCTGGCTGGAACCCAGGAGCGCTCCTCTGGCCCGTAGCCCTCCCAGTCCACCAGATACTGCAGAGAGTTCTGGACCCTCCGGGAGTCCAGTATCCGGCGGACTGTGTAGGCTGGCTGGCCGTCAATAATCCTGGGAGGTGGCGGGGGTCTGCGTGGGGGGGCAAAGGGAGAAGACAAGACAGGTTTAATAAGTGAAACATGGAAAGTGGGGTTAATACGAAGGGAGCGAGGGAGAACCAAACGATAAGACACATGGTTAACCTTTCTAGCAATGCGGAAAGGGCCGATGTATCTCTGGGAAAGCTTCTTGGATTCGACCCGGAGGGGCAGGTTCTTAGTGGCCAACCAAACTCTCTGACCAGCTCGGAAACTAGGGGCCGTCCGGCGGTGGCGATTAGCCTGACTTTGGTATCTCTGGGAGGTCCGAAGGAGGGCACGCCTGGCCTTCTTCCAGGTCCGCCTACAGCGTTGGACAAAGCGCTGGGCCGAGGGAACACCAACCTGCGCCTCCTCCTCTGGAAATAATGGAGGGTTGTAACCGAACTGGCATTCGAATGGGGACAATCCGGTGGCTGAGGACTGGAGGGTGTTGTGGGCATATTCAGCCCAAATGATATAGGTGGCCCAAGACGTGGGATTACTGGCCGCCATACACCGCAGGGTGGTCTCCAGATCCTGATTAATCCGTTCCGTTTGGCCATTAGACTCTGGATGGAACCCCGACGATAGGCTGGCTGTGGCCCCAACAAGCCTGCAGAAGGCCCCCCAAAACCGGGACGAGAATTGGGGACCTCGGTCAGAGACCACGTCCAGGGGAATACCAAATATCCGGAAGACATGGTTCATGAGGAGCTCAGCAGTCTCCTTAGCCGAGGGCAGCTTGGGCAGGGGGATAAACCGGGCAGCCTTAGAGAACCGGTCTACCACCACTAGGATGACGGTGTTGCCCTGGGATAGAGGAAGTCCCGTAACAAAGTCCAGAGAAAGGTGTGACCATGGCCTTCGAGGAACAGGTAAGGGATGGAGCAGTCCCTGGGGTCGCTGGCGTGTCGACTTTCCCTGGTTGCACACAGGGCAGGCCTCAACATAGACCTGCACGTCCTTCTTGATGGACGGCCACCAAAACCGCCGTCGGAGGAACTCCAGTGTGCGAGCACTGCCTGGATGGCATGTCAAGGGCGACTCATGACCCCACTGCAAGACGCGGGCCCGAACAGAGAGAGGAACGTACAGGCGACCGGCAGGACCACCGCCTGGATCGGGCTCCTGGACAAGAGCTTCTCGTACCCCTCTTTCTAGTTCCCACTGAAGAGGTGCGACGATCCTAGACCTCGGAATAATCGATGCCAAGGGCTTCTCTTGTACCTCGGGAGAGTAGACTCGAGACAGAGCATCCGGCTTGACGTTCTTGGTGCCAGGTCGGTAAGTCAGGAGGAACTGGAATCGATTAAAGAAAAGAGACCATCGTGCTTGCCGAGGGTTCATCCGCTTAGCCTGTTGGAGATATTCCAGGTTCTTGTGGTCTGTGAGAACCTGGAAAGGGTGCTGAGCCCCCTCAAGCCAATGGCGCCACTCCTCCAAGGCCAGTTTTACCGCAAGCAACTCTAGATCCCCCACGTGGTAGTTGCGCTCGGCCTCAGACAGGCGGCGAGACATGAAGGCACAAGGGTGTAATCTCCCATCCGCACCCCTCTGTGACAGGACGGCTCCTACCCCCACTTCTGAGGCGTCCACCTCCACCACGAAAGGTCTTTCTGGGTCAGGGGTCACCAGAATCGGAGCAGAAGTGAAGCGGCGCTTGAGATCCTCGAAGGCCCCTGCTGCTTCCGGACCCCAGTGAATCTTGGTCCCTCCTCCCTTGGTAAGCGTCGTCAAGGGGCTACCACCGAGCTGAAATTCTTGATGAACTTCCGATAGAAGTTAGAAAAGCCAATGAACCGTTGAACCTCCTTGACCGTGGCAGGTGTGGGCCAATCGTGGACCGCCTTGACCTTCTTGGGATCCATCTCTAGGTGCCCGGGAGTGACAATAAACCCGAGAAACTGAGTCTGAGAAACATGAAATTCACACTTCTCAGGCTTAACGTAGAGGTGATTGTCAAGGAGCCTCTGGAGAACCCGGCTAACATGCCCCTCATGCTCCTTCAGTGACCTCGAGAAGATGAGGATATCGTCCAGGTACACGAAGACGAACAGATTAAGCATATCCCGGAGAACATCATTAATCAGGGCTTGGAATACTGCGGGGGCATTGGTGAGCCCGAACGGCATCACCCGATATTCATAGTGCCCCGTGGGCGTGTTGAACGCCGTCTTCCATTCGTCTCCTGGCCGGATCCGCACGAGATGGTAAGCATTGCGGAGATCCAGCTTAGTAAAAATGGAAGCCCCTTGAAGCAGCTCAAAAGCAGTGGCCATGAGAGGAAGGGGGTATCGATTCCGAACCGTGATCTTGTTGAGTCCCCGGTAATCAATACACGGCCTAAGACCCCCGTCTTTCTTTTCAACAAAAAAGAAGCCCGCCCCAGCCGGGGAAGTAGAGGCATAGATGAGGCCGGCTGCCAAGGACTCCTTAATGTAGGTGTCCATAGCTGCGTGCTCGGGGGAGGACAAGGAAAAGATCCGACCTCTAGGAGGGCAGCACCCAGGGAGTAGATCAATGGCACAGTCATACGTGCGATGAGGCGGTAAGGCAGTAGCCCGGGCCTTGCTGAACACTGCCTTGAACCGATGGTAAACACTGGGGACTCGGGAGACGTCAACAGACTCTTGAAACTGGGTACTAGGGGCTGAGGGACTCTGAAGCATGCAGGTGAGTTGGCAAGTGGGACCCCAGCTTAGAATGGTGCCAGTAGGCCAGTCGATCTGGGGATTATGTCTGCATAGCCAAGGGTGACCCAGGATAATAGGATACTCGGGAGAGTCAATGAGATAGAAGGTCTCCTCCTGCTGGTGTTGAGAGATGGTAAGTCGCAGGGACTGAGTCGCCTCAGTAACCTTTCCTGGTTCCAGAGGTCTGCCATCTAAGGCAGTAACTGCCTGGGGTTGAGGAAGTAGTTGGGTAGGGATCTTAAGTTCCTTAGCCAAGGTTACATCCATAAAATCACCTGCGGCACCGGAATCGATCATAGCCTGGACCCTATGCTGGTGGCCCTCCCAGGACAGAGTGGCTGGAATAGCTAGGACCGCGTTAGTAGGAGGAGCTCTAATTTTCCCCATCACAACCCTCCTGTAGCTGGGCGGGGACAGGCGTTTCCCGAAAGCTCGGGGCAAGTGGAGCGGAAGTGGCCGGCAACCCCGCAGTAGAGGCACCGACGCTCCCTCATGCGACGTTCCCTTTCGTTGGGAGAAAGCCTGGAACGGCCTAACTGCATGCTCTCCGGGGAATCCTGGGGCAGTTCAGGAGCCGGGGCAGCTCTGAATGACGGAGTCCAAACAGGAGAAACAGAGCTGCTCAGAGGAACTTGGGACTGAGACACCTGACGGCGAGCCGTTCTCCGCTCTCTTAGACGATTGTCCAGGCGGATGGCCAAGGCTATGAGGGACTCGAGATCTCCAGCTGGTTCTCGGGTGGCTAACTCATCTTGAAGGGGCTCAGATAACCCTCCCTGAAAGCAGACCCTCAGCGCTTCATCATTCCATCCGCTCCTTGCTGCTATGGTCCGGAAATCAATGGCAAAATCTGCCGTGCTTCGGGGGCCCTGACGGAGAGACAGTAGGCGCTTGGAAGCCTCCCGCCCACTGACAGGATGATCGAACACCCGCTTGAACTCTTCTATAAATGCAGCGTGGGAGTCACAACAGGCCTCCTGGGACTGCCACACCGCAGAAGCCCAGGCGAGCGCCTTTTCTGAAAGAAGGGTAATGATGTAGGCAATCTTGGAACGGTCTGTGGGAAAACTTGAGGGTTGGAGCTCGAAGGTGAGGGAGCATTGGGTGAGGAAACCCTGGCAAGAGCTTGGATCCCCAGAAAAGGGCTTGGGAGGTGGTAGTCGGGGCTCCGCCAACCGAGAAGGCCTGTCGTCACTGGGGGGTGACCTGGGGGAAGGGAGAGGACCAGGGAGGCGTTCAAAGAGCTGGCGAAGGGCACTCATCATTTCGGCCAAGAGTTGAGAATGACTAGCCATCAGCTCCTCTTGTCGGCTGAGAACGGCTTCATGGCGCTGGAAAGAAGCCTCATGTCGAGTGATCACC
This sequence comes from Coregonus lavaretus, assembly GCF_964263955.1. Taxonomy (NCBI): domain Eukaryota; kingdom Metazoa; phylum Chordata; class Actinopteri; order Salmoniformes; family Salmonidae; genus Coregonus; species Coregonus lavaretus. Next base: position 691,107 of record NW_028159222.1, read on the forward strand.
GCCAACAGGTCCTGGGAACTGAGTGTTTCTGGGTCCATGATTGACTTGGTTATTCTGTCACACGCCGGGCTAGAACTCCGGTCTCAGATGTGTAGAGCTGGGGGTACTACCCCTTAGCCACAGAGGAGATGTTGTAGGACCCAAATGAAACACCCAAGGCAATACTCCAGGCAAGTAGATTTAATGTTCCAAAACAGGAGGCAAAACAAAACAACTCCACGAGGGGAGAAAAACAAACTAAAGATAACTTCGAACAACTTACTAGGACTGACACGGTGGGACAAAGCAGGAGACACATAGTCAGGACGCAATAACCAAGTGAGAAACAAGGGGAAAACACACAGCTAAAATACTAAAGGGAAAACAAGGCACAGGTGACCTGGATCAAACTAATGAGGACACATGAGGAAGAACAAAGGCAGAGGGGAACACAGCTGACCTCTAGAGGCCAGGAGACAAACAGGAGAAGCAGGAAGCTGACACTGGTAATAGAAGCTGTTCAACAGTCTGATTGTCTGGTAATATAAGCTGTTCAACAGTCTGATGGTCTGGTAATAGAAGCTGTTCAACAGTCTGATGGTAATAGAAGCTGTTCAACAGTCTGATGGTAATAGAAGTTGTTCAACAGTCTGATGGTAATATAAGCTGTTCAACAGTCTGATGGCCTGGCAATAGAAGCTGTTCAACAGTCTGATGGTAATATAAGCTGTTCAACAGTCTGATGGTCTGGTAATAGAAGCTGTTCAACAGTCTGATGGTAATAGAAGCTGTTCAACAGTCTGATGGTAATAGAAGCTGTTCAACAGTCTGATTGTCTGATAATAGAAGGTTTTCAACAGTTTGATGGTCTGGTAATAGATCCTGTTCAACAGTCTGATGGTAATTTAAGCTGTTCAACAGTCTGATGGTAATAGAAGTTGTTCAACAGTCTGATGATCTGGTAATAGACACTGTTCAACAGTCTGATGGTCTGGTAATAGAAGCTGTTCAACAATCTGATGGTAATAGAAGCTGTTCAACAGTCTGATGGTCTGGTAATAGAAGCTGTTCAACAGTCTGATGGTAATAGAAGCTGTTCAACAGTCTGATGGTAATAGAAGCTGTTCAACAGTCTGATGGTAATAGAAGCTGTTCAACAGTCTGATGGTAATATAAGCTGTTCAACAGTCTGATGGTCTGGTAATAGAAGCTGTTCAACAGTCTGATGGTCTGGTAATAGAAGCTGTTCAACAATCTAATGGTCTGGTAATAGAAGCTGTTCAACAGTCTGATGGTCTGGTAATAGAAGCTGTTCAACAGTCTGATGGTCTGGTAATAGAAGCTGTTCAACAGTCTGATGGTAATAGAAGCTGTTCAACAGTCTGATGGTAATAGAAGCTGTTCAACAGTCTGATGGTCTGGTAATAGAAGCTGTTCAACAGTCTGATGGTCTGGTAATAGAAGCTGTTCAACAGTCTGATGGCCTGGTAATAGAAGCTGTTCAACAATCTGATGGTCTGGTAATAGAAGCTGTTCAACAGTCTGATGGTAATAGAAGCTGTTCAACAGTCTGATGGCCTGGTAATAGAAGCTGTTCAACAATCTGATGGTCTGGTAATAGAAGCTGTTCAACAATCTGATGGTAATAGAAGCTGTTCAACAGTCTGATGGTCTGTTAATAGAAGCTGTTCAACAGTCTGACGGTCTGGTAATAGAAGCTGTTCAACAGTCTGATGGTAATAGAAGCTGTTCAACAGTCTGAAGGTAATAGAAGCTGTTCAACAGTCTGATGGTAATAGAAGCTGTTCAACAGTCTGATGGTAATAGAAGCTGTTCAACAGTCTGATGGCCTGGTAATAGAAGCTGTTCAACAATCTGATGGCAATAGAAGCTGTTCAACAGTCTGACGGTCTGTTAATAGAAGCTGTTCAACAGTCTGACGGTCTGCTAATAGAAGCTGTTCAACAGTCTGATGGTAATAGAAGCTGTTCAACAGTCTGATGGTCTGGTAATAGAAGCTGTTCAACAGTCTGATGGTCTGGTAATAGAAGCTGTTCAACAGTCTGATGGTCTGGTAATAGAAGCTGTTCAACAGTCTGATGGTAATAGAAGCTGTTCAACAGTCTGATGGTAATAGAAGCTGTTCAACAGTCTGATGGTCTGGTAATAGAAGCTGTTCAACAGTCTGATGGTCTGGTAATAGAAGCTGTTCAACAGTCTGATGGCCTGGTAATAGAAGCTGTTCAACAATCTGATGGTCTGGTAATAGAAGCTGTTCAACAGTCTGATGGTAATAGAAGCTGTTCAACAGTCTGATGGCCTGGTAATAGAAGCTGTTCAACAATCTGATGGTCTGGTAATAGAAGCTGTTCAACAATCTGATGGTAATAGAAGCTGTTCAACAGTCTGATGGTCTGTTAATAGAAGCTGTTCAACAGTCTGACGGTCTGGTAATAGAAGCTGTTCAACAGTCTGATGGTAATAGAAGCTGTTCAACAGTCTGAAGGTAATAGAAGCTGTTCAACAGTCTGATGGTAATAGAAGCTGTTCAACAGTCTGATGGTAATAGAAGCTGTTCAACAGTCTGATGGCCTGGTAATAGAAGCTGTTCAACAATCTGATGGTAATAGAAGCTGTTCAACAGTCTGACGGTCTGGTAATAGAAGCTGTTCAACAGTCTGATGGTCTGCTAATAGAAGCTGTTCAACAGTCTGACGGTCTGGTAATAGAAGCTGTTCAACAGTCTGATGGTAATAGAAGCTGTTCAACAGTCTGATGGTCTGGTAATAGAAGCTGTTCAACAGTCTGATGGTCTGGTAATAGAAGCTGTTCAACAGTCTGATGGTCTGGTAATAGAAGCTGTTCAACAGTCTGATGGTCTGGTAATAGAAGCTGTTCAACAGTCTGATGGTAATAGAAGCTGTTCAACAGTCTGATGGTCTGGTAATAGAAGCTGTTCAACAGTCTGATGGTCTGGTAATAGAAGCTGTTCAACAGTCTGATGGTCTGGTAATAGAAGCTGTTCAACAGTCTGATGGTAATAGAAGCTGTTCAACAGTCTGATGGTAATAGAAGCTGTTCAACAGTCTGATGGTCTGGTAATAGCAGCTGTTTCTGTCTCTCAGTCCCAGCTCTAATGCACCAGTACTGTCTCTGTCTGTTAGATGGTAGCAGAGTGAACGGACCATGGCTGAGGTCCTTGATCATCTTCTTGGCCTTCCTTTGACACAGAGGGCTCTGTTTCCGGCTGGCATTAAGGCGGCGCTAGTGTCAAATGCACGTTAGTTAGCGATTTCGTCAAGTAAAAACTGGCTCACTGGCATTTTCCAGCCTTAACGCCAGGTTCTGCAATTTACCTATCTGATATCAGCTCGTTTGCACTCAGATGGGCGGGTGGAAATATTTGAGGTGTGTCCTTAAAAACATGATCTAAAAGTGCTAATTTCAGGTAGCGCTGATGGGGATATTTAAGACCAACCAAAAGCTGGTTGTAGCTGTAATGCAGTTGATAATGACATTCATTTTGACAGGGGAAACGCAGCCTATCCAGCCGTGACATGCATGGAACAAGAGTAGCCCAATGTGGTTGTGTGCCTGTATACTTCGTATTTAGAAACATAAAAAAACTAATGTTTTTTTCCCAATTCGTTTTATTTGATGAAAAACCAAGCATAGCCTCCCCTCCTCTCAATTAAGTATTTTTTTGTCCGCCCAATGCAATTGCGAAGTAGTCAAGACTGTCGATAAAGGGTTGGCTCCTGTTACCGCTTGGAAACAGGTTTCTAAACATTTTTGCAAATGTTTTAAAAATAAAAAACGGAAATATCACACTTACATAAATATTCAGACCCTTTACTCAGTAATTTGTTGAAACCCCTTTGGCAGTGATTACAGCGTCGAGTCTTCTTGGGTATGATGCTACAAGCTTGGCACACCTGTATTTGGGGAGTTTCTCCCATTCTTCTCTGCAGATCCTCTCCAGCTCTGTCAGGTTTGATGGGGAGCGTCGCTGCACAGCTATTTTCAGGTCTCTCCACAGATGTTCGATGGGGTTCAAGTCCGTGCTATGGCTGGGCCACTAAAGGATATTCAGAGACTTGTCCCGAAGCCACTCCTTCTCTTGGCTGTGTGCTTACGGTCATTGTCCTGTTGGAAGGTGAACCTTCGCCCCAGTCTGAGGTCCTGAGCGCTCTGGAGCAGGTTTTCATCAAGGATCTCTCTGTACTTTGCTCCGTTCATCTTTCACTCGATCCTGACTAGTCTCCCAGTCCCTGCTGCTGAAAAACATCCTCACAGCATGATGCTTCACCGTAGGGATGGTGCCAGGTTTCCTCCAGACGTGACGCTTGGCATTCAGGCCAAAGAGTTCAATCTTGATTTCATCAGACCAGAAAATCTTGTTTCTCATGGTCTGAGAGTCATTTAGGTAACTTTTGGCAAACTCCAAGTGGGCTGTCATGTGCCTTTTACTGAGGAGTGGCTTCCGTCTGGCCACTCTACCATAAAGGCCTGATTGGTGGAGTGCTGCAGAGATGGTTGTCCTTCTGGAAGGTTCTCCCATCTCCGCAGAGTAACTTTGGAGCTCTGTCAGAGTGACCATTGGGTTCTTGGTCACCTGCCTGACCAAGGCCCTTCTCCCCCGATTGCTCAGTTTGGCCAGGCGGCCAGCTCTAGGAAGAGTCTTGGTGGTTCCAAACATCTTACTTTTAAGAATGATGGAGGCCACTGTGTTCTTGGGGACCTTCAATACTGCAGAAATGTTTTTGCACCCTTTCCCAGATCTGTGCCTCGACACAATCCTGTCTCGGAGCTCTACGGACAATTCCTTCGACCTCGTGACTTGGTTTTTGCTCTGACATGCACTGTCAACTGTGGGACCTTATATAGACAGGTGTGTGCCTTTCCAGAGTTGCAAAGAAAAAGTCCAGTGTCTGTGTTCTTTTGCCCATCTTAATCTTTTCTTTTTTCGGCCAGTCTGGGATATAGCTTTTTCTTTGCAACTCTGCCTAGAAGGTCAGCATCCCGGAGTCGCCTCTTCACTGATGACATTGAGACTGGTGTTTTGCGGGTACTATTTAATAAAGCTGCCAGTTGAGGACCTATGAGGCGTCTGTTTCTCAAACTAGACACTCTAAGGTATTTGTCCTCTTGCTCAGTTGTGCACCGGGGCCTCCCACTCCTCTTTCTATTCTGGTTAGAGCCAGTTTGCGCTGTTCTGTGAAGGGAGTAGTACACAGCGTTGTACGAGATCTTCAGTTTCTTGGCAATTGTGTGTGTGTGTGTGTGTGTTTGTGTGTGCGTGCGTGTGTGTGTGTGTGTGAAAGCTATTATCTCAGAACCAACTGCAATTAGTGGCCTAGAAGAGGAGAAGACGAAAGAAATGACGGGGGAAGAGAAAGATAAGTGTATTTTTCTTTCTTTCTTAGATCATAAGCACAGGAAATGCCTTCTCTGTAATGTATTTTTAATGCCTGACAGAAAACCCACTCTTAAAGACTATGTTGTTTTGCCTTGAAAAACAGAAGCACGTATACGTTGCACTTCTTATCAGGCCCGGGCTCATTTGTCACTATTAGATGGGACATGAGAGAGAAGCTGGGGCTAGTTCTTAAGGTCTAATTTGTCGAGTGGTAATGTGAGACAGGATGAGCAGACGAGCGCAGAGCAGAGCCTGGGTGATATGATGAACAGAGCAGAGCCTGGGTGATATGATGAACATAGCAGAGCCTGGGTGACATGTTGAACAGAGCCTGGGTAATATGATGAACAGAGCAGAGCCTGGGGGATATGATGAACAGAGCTGAGCCTGGGTGACATGTTGAACAGAGCCTGGGTAATATGATAAACAGAGCAGAGCCTGGGGGATATGATGAAAAGAACAGAGCCTGGGTGATATGATGAACATAGCAGAGCCTGGGTGAGATGATGAACAGAGCAGAGCCTGGGTGATATGATGAACAGAGCAGAGCCTGGGTGATATGATGAACAGAGCAGAGCCTGGGTGATATGATGAACAGAGCAGAGCCTGGGTAATATGATGAACAGAACAGAGCCTGGGTGATATGATGAACATAGCAGAGCCTGGGTGAGATGATGAACCGCGCCTGGGTGAAATGATGAACAGAGCAGAGCCTGGCTGATATGCTGATATGATGAACAGAACAGAGCCTGAGTGATATGATGAACAAAGCAGAGTCTGGGTGATATGATGAACAGAGCAGAGCCTGGGTGATATGCTGATTTGCTGAGCAGAACAGAGCATGGGTGACATGATGAACAGAGCAGAGCCTGGCTGATATGCTGATATGATGAACAGAACAGAGCCTGGGTGAAATGATCAACAGAGCAGAGCCTGGGTGATATGATCAACAGAGCAGAGCCTGGGTGATATGGTGAACAGAACAGAGCCTGGGTGATATGCTGATATGATGAACAGAGCAGAGCCTGGTTGATATGATGAACAGATCAGAGCCTTGGTGATATGATGAACAGAGCAGAGCCTGGGTGATATGATGAACAGAGCAATGCCTGGGTGACATGATGAACAGAACAGAGCCTGGGTGATATGATGAACAGAGTAGAGCCTGGGTGATATGATGAACAGAGCAGAGCCTGGTTGATATGATGAACAGAACAAAGCCTGGGTGATATGATGAACAGAGCCTGGGTGATATGATGAATAGAGCAGAGCCTGGATGATATGATGAACAGAGCAGAGCCTGGGTGATATGATGAACAGAGCAGAGCCAGGGTGATATGATGAACAGAGCAGAACCTGGGTGATATAGTGAACAGAGCAGAGCCTGGATGATATGATGAACATAGCAGAGCCTGGGTGATATGATGAACAGGACAGAGCCTGGGTGATATGATGAACAGAACAGATTCTGAGTGATATGATAAACAGAGTAGAGCCTGGGTGATATGGTGAACAGAGCAGAGCCTGGGTGATGTGATGAACAGAGCAGAGCCTTCGTGATATGATGAACAGAGCAGTGCCTGGGTGATTTGATGAACAGAGCAGTTTCTGGGTGATATGATAAAAACTCTCAGTGCTGCTCTGCTTATTAACTCTGAAATTAAAAGTCTGCCGTCTTTGTAGTTAAGGTTGATCTGTATGGGATACTGTACACCGCCATCGTTAGGGCTGATCTTTTTAACATAAGAAGCCTGGAAATGATGTGTACATGTACAGTGTGTGTGTGTGTGTGTGTGTTGTGTGTATTTGTGTGTATTTGTGTGTACGTGTGTGTTTGTGTGTCTGTGTCAGTGGAGGCTCCTCAGAGGAGGAAGGGGAGGACCATCCTGCTCAGTGAATTTCAGAAAAATTAATAATACTGAGACATTAAAAAAGATAAATCTATACTAAATAAATTCACGTCACCAAATACCTGATTAAAACACACTATTCTGCAATGAAGGTCTACAGTAGACTCAACAACACACTCTAGGATAGCACAATGGTGTGGACTCCAAGTGTTTTAAAGACATTACTGTATTCTAGAAGAGCCATGGCTCTCTTCAGAGAAACGTGTTAATGTCTGATTGTCAGTGACTGTAATTTGACCTGTGCTTTGACAGCTATTCCCTGTCCTCCTCTGACCACAGTGACTTCAATAACTCACCCCCTTCTATAGTCATACAGGGTAATTATGACCACTTCCGGAGGACATCCTCCAACCAATCAAAGCTTTTGCAATATGAACTGACATGTTGTCCATCCAATCATAGGATTAGGAGCAGAGAATTAACCTAGTGTGTTGTTTTGGGGTTGTGCCACAGAGCATCATGGGGGTTCTGTATTGAGATGCTTGGTGAGTTGGTGACATATTGGATAGAGATTGAGTGAAGCGTGATAGTTGAGCATTTTTAGGATATTATTAAATTCAAATTAGTTTCTTCAATCTACAGGAGACAGATATATTGTTTTCTTGGTTTTAGAACTTAATTTCTGTGTGGAGTTAGTGCAATTCATTTACATTTGACTTGCTAACTTTAGTAATGTTAGCTAGCTACCAGAGTGCAGTTTTCTCCTTCAGAATGGCTAGCTAATGCTAACAACAATGCAGTGAATGTTTTGTTGAAGAACCCCTTTCATCGCCCACATCACATGCAAGCTTCTTGGAGATAATCAAGGACATCAACCACTCGAACCACTGCCTGTTCACCCCGCTATCATCCAGAAGGTGAGGTCAGTACAGGTGCATCAAAGCTGGGAACGAGAGACTGAAAAACAGCTTCTATCTCAAGGCCATCAGACAGTTAAACAGCCAACCCTAGCACAGAGAGGCCTGCTGTCTACATACAGACTTGAAAATCACTGGCCACTTTAATAAATGGAACACTAGTCACATTCATAATGACACTTTAATAATGTTTACATATCTTGCATTACCCATCGCATATGTATATACTGTATTCTATACTATCTATTGCATCTTAGCCTATGCCACTCTGATAATGATATTGCTCATCCATATATTTATATATTCTTATTCCATTCCTTTACTTAGATTGTGTGTATTAGGTTTTTGTTGTGGAACTGTTAGATATTACACACAGACACTCCAAAAAAATAGATATTGCTGCACTGTCGGAACTAGAAGCACAAGCATTTCGCTACACTCGCAATAACATCTGCTAACCATGTGTATGTGACCAATACATTTGATTTGATTTGATGAGCCTGTCCTGCACTGAAGCATATGAACACCTCGACCCCTGTCCTGCACTGAAGTCTCTGAACACCTCAACTCATGCCTCATACCCTCATTCAATCACTGCTGTGATCCCTTCCCAATGCTGTGCAACCCTCTCATTCCCATTCCCCATAATATTGTACTATACGTGTCTTTATTAAATTATTTCAATCAAATCAAATCAAATCAAATCAAATGTTATTTGCCACATGCGCCGAATACAACAGGTGTAGACATTACCGTGAAATGCTTACTTACAGCCCTTAACATACAATGCATTATTTTTTTTTTTATAAAAAAGTAAAATAAATAAACAACAACAAAAAAGTGTTGAGAAAAAAAGAGCAGAAGTAAAATAAAATAACAGTAGGGAGGCTATATTAGTTTAAAATAATTAGTCTTTGACGATTTTTGAAACATACTTTGTCGTCTCCGTGCGTTCCGCGCCTATACCGTGAGTCTCCCATCCTCCTTAATTGTTCAAGTCACCAGCCTCCACTGGTCTGTGTCTATCAGTGTGTGTACAGTCAGACTACACAGTGAGTCAGCTGCACAGTGAGTGTATATATCCTCAGCCCGGCATCGGTTGAGTGACGTGTGTGTCATCTATGGCAGTGTTTTGTGCTGTCCTCAGCCCAACCAGCGGTGAACTCTGACCTCATCTCATCTTTGATCCATATCTCTCTCTCTCTCTCTCCCTCTCTCTCTCTCTCTCCTCTCTCTCTCTCTCTCTCTCTCTCTCTCTCTCTCTCTCTCTCTCTGTCTCTCTCTCTCTGTCTCTCTCTGTCTCTCAACAGTGTCACATCAAAGTATGTGAGTTTGACAGGCTCATGATGCTGATAGGACAGTAATACCTGCACACTCCATTTAGGAGAGCGCACTTTTTGTAAAACCCATAGTCCGATGGAAAGACAGCAGTCACACACAGCAGGATGTTAAAGGATAAGCAGTCCATTCACTCTGACATAATAAGCCAGTTGGTCCCAGTCACAACAGTTAGGCTAAGCATTTCCAAACAATATATTTTTTATATATATATATTTTTTTAAATAATAGCCTATAATCTTAGAGTACTTACAATCACCAAAATAAAAGCTAGACAATCAGGTCCCCATTGATTTTGTTATAATGTTTGATCAAAATAACACAGCAGTAGCCATGGCAACATGTCTAGAATCACAGGAAATTAGCTTTAAAACTGCAAAATCTTTTCTCCACTGCCAAGATGAGGGCCTACAATTTTATTGCCCAGATTTCAGCCACTCAGACAACCCACCATTGCCACGCCCCATGACATGCCCACCGCCTAAGCCCATTTATTATTCAGAAGAAACCCTGCATTGTTACAAATAATGTCATAACTATACAGTACATTTCTTTAAATTGATCACAACAAGCCATACTCAAATCTACATTCAGTTAAATGTTTTGAAGAAGTGGGTATTATTATTAATCTGTTATCAAGCTATTCTTCGATCTGTGTATGTTTCTTCACTGCCTTTTGGGAGCCCCTGATTTAGCAGACACTAACTTTTTATTTTTTTATTTAACTAGGCAAGTCAGTTAAGAACAAATTCTTATTTACAATGACGGCCTACACCGGCCTGTCAGTGATGCTGTAGGTGGGTGTAGTGGTGGAATCAAGCGCAGGACACTGAAGTACAGTCCAAAAGACTTTAGTGAAATTCCACAAGGGAAAATGAACAAACTGGCCCGAAGGCGAAACTCCGCACGTAGGCGGACAAAACAAACGGGCGCACTACACAGGTGCGTAAAAAACTCCAACACAGTGGAGAGATAGCTCAACCGAGCGAATAATATAAACACGTCCAGTAACGCACGACAGACAATAAAGCAATCACACACAACACTGGACAAACACAACGAGTAACTTATAGGACGCTAATTAACCTAAACGATAACAGGTGTCACAACAAACAGACAAAAGCAAACGAACATAGAAACATGCAACGATGGCAGCTAGAATTCCGGAGACAACGAACGCCGAAGCCTGCCCGAACAAGGAAGAGAGGCAGCCTCGGCCGAAACCGTGACAGTACCCCCCCCCTTGACGCGCGGCTCCAGACGTGCGCCGACTCCGGCCTCGGGGACGACCAGGAGGACGCGGAGCAGGGTGCGTCGGGTGCCCACGATGGAATTCCGTCAGGAGAGACGGGTCCAAAATGTCTCTCCTCGGCACCCAGCACCGTTCCTCCGGACCGTACCCCTCCCACTCCACTAGATATTGGAGACCCCCCATCCGACGTCTCGAATCCAAGATGGACCTCACGGAGTACGCCGGTGCCCCCTCGATGTCCAATGGGGGCGGAGGAGTCTCCCTGATCTCACTTTCTTGGAGTGGGCCAGCTACCACCGGCCTGAGAAGAGACACATGGAACGAGGGGTTAATACTTTTATATTCAACAGGTAGTTGTAACTTGTAACACACCTCGTTCAACCTTCTCAGGACTTTAAATGGCCCTACAAACCGCCGACCCAGTTTCCGACAGGGCAGGCGGAGGGGCAGGTTTCTGGTAGAGAGCCAGACTCGATCACCAGGTGCGTACACCGGTCCCTCACTGCGGTGGAGATCGGCGCTCGCCTTATGACGACGGAGGGCCCGCTGCAGGTGGACGTGTGCAGCGTTCCATGTCTCCTCCGAGCGCCGCGCCCACTCATCCACCGTAGGAGCCTCGATCTGGCTCTGCTGCCAAGGTGCCAGAACCGGCTGGTAACCTAACACACATTGAAAAGGGGTTAGGTTAGTGGAGGAGTGGCGTAGGGAATTCTGGGCCATCTCGGCCCAGGGAACGTACCTTGCCCACTCCTCCGGCCGGTCCTGGCAGTATGTTCTAAGAAACCTACTCACATCCTGGTTCACGCGTTCCACCTGCCCATTACTCTCCGGGTGGTAACCCGAGGTGAGGCTCACCGAGACCCCCAACCGCTCCATAAAGGCTCTCCAAACCCTGGAGGTAAATTGGGGACCTCGATCAGACACAATATCCTCGGGTACCCCGTAGTGCCGGAACACATGGGTGAATAGTGCTTCGGCAGTTTGCAGGGCAGTAGGAAGGCCCGGCATGGGGAGCAAACGACAGGCCTTAGAAAACCGGTCCACAACGACCAGTATAGTGGTATTGCGGTGGACTAGGGTCGGTGCGTAACGCCCGCTCGAGCTCAGCATCGACCTCCCACACTACCGGTGCCACCAGACACGACTCCGGCAGTATGGGAGTGGGCTCCACGGACCTCTCCTCCGTGTCATACCGCCGAGACAGCGCATCTGCCTTACCATTCTGTGACCCAGGGATGTACGTGATCTTAAATGTAAACCGGGTCAAAAACATATTCCATCTTGCCTGGCGAGGGTTCAGCCTCCTCGCTGCCCGGATGTACTCCAGGTTACGGTGGTCCGTCAAAATGAGGAAAGGGTGTTGAGCCCCCTCAAGCCAGTGCCTCCACACCTTTAGGGCCTGTACCACGGCTAACAGCTCCCTGTCCCCTACGTCATAGTTTCGCTCCGCCGGACTGAGCTTCTTAGAATAAAAAGCACAGGGGCGGAGTTTAGGTGGCGCGCCTGACCGTTGTGAAAGCACGGCTCCTATACCGGCCTCAGACGTGTCCACCTCTACCTGAAATGGCAAAGAGGGATCCGGATGCGCCAGCACCGGGGCCGACGTAAACAGGTCCTTCAGCCTCCCAAACGCCCTGTCCGCCTCGGCAGACCACTGCAGACGCACCGGACCCCCCTTCAAAAGAGACGTGATGGGAGCTGCCACCTGTCCAAAACCCCGGATAAACCTCCGGTAGTAATTCGCAAACCCCAAAAACTGCTGCACCTCCTTCACAGTGGTTGGTGTTTGCCAATTACGCACGGCTGACACCCGGTCTACCTCCATCTTCACCCCTGACGCAGACAACTGATACCCCAAAAAGGAGACCGACTCCAGGAAAAACAGACACTTCTCTGCCTTAACATACAGGTCGTGCTCCACCAACCTCCGCAACACTCTGCGCACCAGGGCCACATGCTCGACTCGGGTAGGCGAGTACACGAGAATGTCATCTATGTACACAACCACCCCCTGCCCCTGCATGTCCCTGAAGATCTCATCCACAAATGATTGGAAAACTGACGGAGCGTTCATCAACCCGTATGGCATGACAAGATACTCGTAATGGCCCAAGGTGGTACTAAAGGCTGTCTTCCATTCATCGCCCTCCCTGATGCGCACCAAGTTGTACGCGCTCCTGAGATCTAATTTAGTGAAGAAACGCGCCCCATGCAATGACTCCGTCATGGTCGCAATCAGCGGGAGTGGATAACTGTACTTCACCGTGATCTGATTGAGACCACGGTAATCGATGCACGGGCGTAACCCACCATCCTTTTTCTTCACAAAAAAGAAACTCGAGGACGCAGGGGAAGTGGAAGGCCGTATGTATCCATGTCTCAGAGATTTGTCTATGTAAGTCTCCATAGCTTTCTTCTCCTCCTGAGACAGAGGATACACATGGCTCCGTGGGAGCGCAGCTCCTGCCTGGAGGTCTATCGCACAATCTCCCTGCCTATGGGGCGGCAACTGCGTCGCCCTCGACTTACTAAACGCAATAGCCAAATCCCCATACTCAGGGGGAACGTGCAATGCGGGCACCTGGTTTGGACTCTCCACCGAGGTAGCCCCTACGGAAACGCCCAAACATCGACCCACACACTGGGCAGACCACTCCATTAGAGCCCTCTCCTGCCATGAAATAGATGGGTTATGGGTACCCAACCAGGGCATGCCCAGCACCACTGGATACGCAGGCGACTCGATCAGAAATAGCTGAATCATCTCCTGATGACCCCCCTGCGCACACATCCTAAGTGGCGCAGTGACCTCCCTGATCAAGCCCGTACCCAACGGACGGCTATCTAGGGCATGAACAGGGAAAGGGACATCAACAGGGAGACGGGGGATCCCTAAGGCTAAACAAAACTTCTTATCAACAAAATTTCCAGCCGCGCCTGAATCTACCAGCGCCTTATGCTGGGAATGAGGTGCTACCTGTGGGAAACGCACAGGTATACAGTAATGTGCAACAGAGAGCTCTGGGTGAGTGGGGCGCCTACTCACCTGGAAGGACTCCCCAGTGCGGGACCTGTCGTCCTCTCCCCTAGGAGGCCATCCCCAGCACCTAGCCGCGGTGTGTCCTCCCCGACCACAGTTGGTACAGAAGATGGACCCCCTCGTAAGCCGACCCCTCCTCTCTCTAGCGCCAGCGCCCCCGAGCTCCATGGGGCACGGCTCGGAGGCGCTGGAGGGTGAAATGGACGGACCCCCCTCGGAACGTCCGCGGGTAGCTAGCAGGTTATCCAGCCTGATGGACATGTCGACCAACTGGTCGAACGAGAGGCTGGTGTCCCTACAGGCCAGCTCCCTACGGACGTCCTCGCGTAGACTACATCTGTAGTGATCGCTGAGAGCCCGCTCATTCCACCCTGCATCCGCCGCTAGAGTACGGAATTCTAAGGCGAACTCCTGGGCACTCCTCTTCCCCTGCCGGAGGAAGACCAGACGCTCCCCCGCCGCTTTCCCCTCCGGGGGATGGTCGAACACCGCCCTGAAGCGGCGGGAGAACTCGTCGTAGGTGATGGTGTCCGCGTCGATCCTCCTCCACTCTGCGTTGGCCCATTCCAACGCCTTCCCGGAAAGGCAGGAGATCAGGGCGGACACGCTCTCATGTCCCGAAGGCGCCGGGTGCACGGTGGCCAGGTAAAGCTCCACCTGGAGAAGGAATCCCTGACACCCGGCCGCGGTCCCATCGTAGGCCCTCGGGAGCGAGAGTCGAACTCCTCTGGCTTCCGGAGCGGGAATGGGCTGACTTGCCGATGGTGCTGGCAGAGAGGATGGCGGTGGAGGAGTCCCCCAGCCTCGGATGGTGGTGATCACCTCCTGCAGTGCGGACCCCATCTGCAGGATCTGGTCACTCTGTTCTCGGACCCTGTCCTCCAGCGTCGCCTGGGCTGCTGCGGCTCCTGCTGATTCCATTCTTGAAGGTGTGTGATTTTGTCAGTGATGCTGTAGGTGGGTGTAGTGATGGAATCAAGCGCAGGACACCGAAGTACAGTCCAAAAGACTTTAGTGAAATTCCACAAGGGAAAATGAACAAACTGGCCCGAAGGCGAAACTCCGCACGTAGGCGGACAAAACAAACGGGCGCACTACACAGGTGCGTAAAACGCTCCAACACAGTGGAGAGATAGCTCAACCGAGCGAATAATGTAAACACGTCCAGTAACGCACGACAGACAATAAAGCAATCACACACAACACTGGACAAACACAACGAGTAACTTATAGGACGCTAATTAACCTAAACGATAACAGGTGTCACAACAAACAGACAAAAGCAAACGAACATAGAAACATGCAACGATGGCAGCTAGAATTCCGGAGACAACGAACGCCGAAGCCTGCCCGAACAAGGAAGAGAGGCAGCCTC
This sequence comes from Coregonus lavaretus, assembly GCF_964263955.1. Classification (NCBI taxonomy): domain Eukaryota; kingdom Metazoa; phylum Chordata; class Actinopteri; order Salmoniformes; family Salmonidae; genus Coregonus; species Coregonus lavaretus. The sequence goes on from NW_028159222.1 coordinate 706,277, forward strand.
GGCCGAAACCGTGACACGGCCAAACCCGGACGATGCTGGGCCAATTGTGCACCGCCCTGTGGGACTCCCAATCACGGCCAGATTGCGATACAGCCTGGAATCGAACCAGGGTCCGTAGTGACGCCTCTAGCACTGGAGATGCAGTGCCTTAGAACGCTACGCCACTCGGGAATTAGTTACTAACTGAATGCACAGTTGGTGCATGCATCTTAAGGAGGGGAGGAGGTCTGACATCGGGTCTGCATGTGTGACAGCAGCTGTTGTGTCCTCTGCTTGTCTCCCTGAAACCAGATTAGCATATTAATCCTGCCAGTCATTCACTTTATCAGGCTGTGATAAGCCTAAGGAACCCTACAGGTACAGTATGTGTTTGTTATGAATGATAATATACATCTTACATGAGCACAATAAAACATTTTCTAAGAATGGGTCAATGAAGCAGGTGAGATCATGGGTAAACATAATAACTTGATCAATACTTACATCTAGGAGACAAGGGAAACATTATTGGTGTTGCTCTGATCGACTAATGATCTTACGACTTATAACTGTTATGATCGGATTCAATAGACAGAGAATATCAGCAGTAAACTCCACAGAACTGGCTGAGGCGTTGTTCCGTGACCCTGTTTGTGTCGGATGAGCGCTCAGCTTCACTCCTGGGACCAGCCTACAGGCATCCTACAGATCAGACACACGCACACACACACACACACACACACACACACACACACACACACGCACACACACACACACACACACACACACACACACACACACACACACACACACATACACACACACACAAACTCACACACACTCACACACTCGGAGAGAGGAAGGAAGGAACAACAGCCTCCAGATCCTCTAGATTCCTGGCTGAATACATTACAGAGAAATAACTCACTTTCTGAAGCCTTTTAAAAGTTGAGTGGAGCTGAAGGATGGGACTAAAAACAAACAAAAGATAACTATTGTGTGAAATATACGGTGTCCGTAAACGCAAAAACATATATGGGGTATTGGAAATAATGCAGAAAATTGCATTGATGGAAGCCACAATCTATCTGCAAATGTTAAAGCTGATCTACCCACTAAAACAGAAATAGACGAAATCATTGGGGTCAAAAATAACTAATCATGAAATATAAAGTATAGGTTACTCCATAGTCCCTGGAAGGGCCAACGTAAGGCCTTGTTCCTACCAGTAACCTACATTAGAAACAACACGAGGACACCTCATTTTTACATAAAAAAAAACAACAACATTTTAGTCAATTAGCAGACGCTCTTATCCAGAGCGACTTACAGTTAGTGAGTGCATAATTATTATTTTTTTATACTGGAATCGAACCCACAACCCTGGCGTTGCAAATGCCATGCTCTACCAACTGAGCTACATCCCTGCTGGCCATTCCCTCCCCTACCCTGGGCCAATTGTGCGCCGCCCCACGGGTCTCCCGATCGTGGCAGGCTACGACAGAGCCTGGATTCGAACCAGGATCTCTAGTGGCACAGCTAGCACTGCGATGCAGTGCCTTAGGCCACTGCGCCACTCATCCTGACCATCTGGATAATACAGTGAGTCTTAAAGAGCCTCACATATGGGCCTATTGGACACTAGGTTTGGGAGCTTCACAGGGGGGCTAGTGAGGACCTGGTGGGGTTTAGGCTCCAATTTACAACCACACAGCTACCCTGATACCCAGCTGGACTTCTCAGATGATGGAGGGAGGTGAAAGGTCAAAAGGAGGAGAGAGGGAGAGGTGTTGGCAGCGAGAGGTGGACCCTAGGGATCCTGGTGTGGTTTGGAGACGTGTGTGTGTGTTTGTGTGTGTGTGTGCGTGCGTGCGTGTATGTGTGTTTGTTTGTTTTTGTCATGGGGAGTGGCTGGGGAGGTCGTGGTCGGTGAGAGTGAGTTTAATATGATGGGAGGTCATCCAGGCAGACAAGATGGAAAGCCATGCAGAGACACAGCAGTGATACACAGATCATACACCGGTGAGAGAAGAGGAAGAGAGGAGGAATGGAGGAGGATACAGTATATGGATATAAGTGTAGAATTGAGATCATCTCAGGACATGGAGGGGAGGATGGAGATAATAAGAGATCATGGGGAGATATGAAAATAAGACGGGAGAGATACATGCATGTAATTGTGTAAAGTACATCTCAGCACATCTCAATTGGATGAAAACCCCACCCGTAGAGAGAAGGGGAGAGGGGGATGGATTGAGAGAGAGAGAGAGAGAGAGAGAGAGAGAGAGAGAGAGAGAGAGAGAGAGAGAGAGAGAGAGAGAGAGAGAGAGAGGGCCAATCCCCAGCCATAACATTCCCCCCTCAATCTAAAAACATACTCTTCCCTCCCTCCCTCCCTCCCTCCCACCCACTCCCTCCCTCCCCTTCTCAAGCTTCCCTCCCCGTCTCAAACCTCCCTCCTCTTCTCAAACCTCCCTCCCCAGCCAGATCGCTCAAGATTGTCTTCGAAATAGGACGTCTGTCTATGTCATGAGGATGTCGGGAAATGCCTTAAAAACCAGCCACTAGGGGCAACAGTGAAGCTTAGATTTTTCTAGGGTGTTGCAGACGGGCCTAATCCCATGACCCCGAATCCAAAGGTCGCGCGTTCAATCCCAGTGGCAGACACTTGTTTTAGTGTTGTTGTTTTTTTTTACCTTCTCCCAAACCTTAACCCTTAACTTAACCATTTGGAATGAATGCCTAAACGTAATGTTTTAACCCTATCCAAAACCTTAACCTTTAACTTAACGACATTTGATGTTTGGAGCAATGTTTTGCAATGTGACATTTGGAAAAAGTAGATCAACGTCAGAATCTGAAGTGAAATGGAGAAACCTTGAGATGTTGTTGCCCTCCTAGATGATGGATAACAGTGCGGATCACCACTGCTCCCCTCTGCGTCACGCTTCACTGCCCCCCCCCACGGCTTACGTTATAATTAAAACCACAGGTGGGACCTATAACAGTGCAACAGCGCCTCGCTGCTCCCAGCATGCAACAGCAACCATCTGGTTCAGAGGAGGGGGCCGTTTTCCCTCCAAACAGCCCAGGGTTAAAACATCAAAGAAGGAAAATGTTGATCGGACCCTGAGGTTAAAGGCCAGTGGGGATAGAACACACCACTGCCTCTCCATCATTCTGGAACGTAGAGCGTGAAATGAGGTGTTGGGTTCAGCTTGTTAGACTTGAGTGGATGAGGGGGGTGGCTGGCTACCTGTGTTTCCCCATAGGGATTCCTTTTTCTACCTGCTTGTATCATGCCCCTCTGATGTTTCTCTTGTATCTCTCTGTGCCCTTACATGTTTGAGACAATTATGTTATGATTCCTGCTGTGTAGATTACTCTTGCTTCAGTGGGATCATTGTTAAGCGTACATTCTCAGGATAACTTGAACTCTGGGATAAAGTCACCATGAGACATCAGAACAGACAGACAGAACATAGCCATGTCATGATCAAACGTCCAGTATGTGTGTATGTCTGTTAGTGTGTGTACGTGTGTGTGACTTGCGTACAACCTTGTTCATTCTACCACTTCAAGACAAAAGTAACGTCCCCTATACAAAAAACTTCAGAGCCATTCATGTTGAAATGAAAAAGGAACCCATGACGCTCAACCCTAATACAATTTAAAACTGTCCTTAGACCCAGAGTAGACTGACCTTTATTTTATAGTACTCCTCTGTTGAATGTTACATCTTGGTGAGCTCAACTGATCCTAGATCTGTGCCTATAGTGGCATCCCTTCCCAGTCTCCTAGGCAGATTGCAGACTCTCGTCTCTCCTAACTCAGGTACGCACGGCGGGTCCGCGGTTGCCAGCGCTGATTCCAGGTGACCGTCGTCACTTAAAGTTTGGTCTCAGAGGAACAATAAAGACCCCGAACAGCGTGCTTAAACGTAAGCTTGCGTGAAATCCCCACAGTTCCTGGTCTGCTGGTTTGTAAATTCCCCCGTCTCTCTCCACAGTACGACGCCTTGTTACTGTTGACATACAGATCCGTGTTGGGGGCTGGTTGCTCAGAGAGAGGAGAGGAACGCAGGTTGTATGTCTGGACTGTGTGTGTGTGTGTGTGTGTGCGTGTGTGTGTGTGTGTGTGTGTGTGTGTGTGTGTGTGTGTGTGTGTATGTGTGTGTGTGTGTGTGTGTGTGTGTGTGTGTGTGTGTGTGTATGTGTGTGTGTGTGTGTGTGTGTGTGTGTGTGTGTGTGTGTGTGTGTGTGTGTGTGTGTGTGTGTGTGTGTGTGTGCGTGCGTGCGTGCGTGCGTGTGTGTGCAGGCGTGTGCATGTGTGCATGTGTGTGTGTGTGTGTGTGTGCGTTTGTGTGTGTGTGTGCTCTATGCTTTGGCTGGTGGGTTTACTGAATGTATCTAGAACATCTGTTGTTGAGAAGACCTAATGAGGGGGTTGTGTAGCAAAACGTAGAGGTGCTATGATGCAGCAAACTGAACAGCACCCAGTGATGCCTGGAGAACACACAAGATGGATGACAACAACATTTGATATTTATTGATGAAGAGATGTTCTGGGGGAAAAAAACGAAATTACATGATAGCTGAGGTACTTCATTATAATAATTTAAACTAATGTATGTTTATCTGCATGGAGTTGTGGCTTATGGTCTAGGTATTTAATAATGACTCATAGAGAATAGTAACCACACATAGAGAATAGTAATGACTCATAGAGAATAGTAATGACTCATATATAATAGTAATGACTCATAGATAATAGTAATGACTCAGAGAACAGTAACAATTCATAGAGAATAGTAACCACTCATAGAGAAGAGGAATGACTCATAGCTAATAGTAATGACTCATAGATAATAGTAATGACTCATAGAGAATAGTAATGACTCATAGAGAATAGTAATGACTCATATAAAAAATGTATGACTCATAGAGAATAGTAATGACTCAGAGAACAGTAACAATTCATAGAGAATAGTAACCACTCATAGAGAATAGTAATGACTCATAGATAATAGTAATGACTCATAGAGAATAGTAATGACTAATAGAGAATAGTAACCACTAATAGAGACCTATATATAATAATAATAATATATCACATATTGTAAATCACAACTTGTTCTCAACTGGCTTACCTGGTTAAATAAAGGTGAAATAAAAAATAAATAAAATAGTAATGACACAAAGAGAATAGTAATGACTCAAAGATGATAGTAATGACTCTTAGAGAATAGTAATGACTCTCAGATAATGTTAATGAATCATAGATAATAGTAATGACTCACAAAGAATAGTAATGACTCATAGATTATAGTAATGACGCATAGATAATTGTAATGACATAGAGAATAGTAATGACCCATAGATAATAGTAATGACTCACTGAGAATCGTAATGACTCATAGAGTATAGCAATGACTCAAAGAGGATAGTAATGACTCATAGAGAATAGTAATGACTCTTAGAGAACATGAACAGTTATTAGAAAATAGTAACAATTCATGGAGAATAGAAATGACTCATAGAGAATGGTAATGACTCATAGAGAATAGTAATGACATAGAAAATAGTAATGACTCAAAGAGAGTAGTAATGACTCATATAGAATAGTAATGAGTAATAGAGTATAGTAACAATTCATAGAGAATAATAATGACTCACAGAGAATAGTAATAACTCATAGAGAACAATAATGACTCATGGAGTATAATAATGAGTCAGAGAATAGTAATGACTCAGAGAATAGTATTGACTCATAGATAATAGTATTGACTCATAGAGAACAGTAATGACTCATACAAAAATTTAATAACTCAGAGTATATTAATGACTCATAGAGAATATGAATGACTCTTACAGAACAGTAATGACTCATATATAATAGTTATGATTCATAGAGTATAGTAATGTCTCATAGAGGATAGTAATGACTCAGAGAATAGTAATGACTCATACATAGTAGTAATGGCTAAGAAAATAAAAATTACTCATAAAGTATAGTAATGACTCATACAGGATAGTAATGACTCATATATAATAGTAATGACTCAGAGAGAATAGTAACGATTCATAGATAATAGTAACAATTCATAGAGAATAGTAATGACATTGATTATAGTAATAACTATAGAGAACTGTAATGACATAGAGAATAGTAATGACTCACAGAGAATAGCAATGACTCATAGATAATAGTAATGACCCACAGATAACAGTAATGACTCATAGTGAATAGTAATGACTCATACAGGATAGTAATGACTCAGAGTATAGTAATGATTCATATAGAATAGTAATGACTCATACAGGATAGTAATGACTCAGAGTATAGTAATGACTCATTAGAATAGTAATGACTCATAGAGAATAGTAATGACCCATATAAAATAATAATATATCGCACTGATTTGCTTTATCTTGGCCAGGTCACAGTTATAAATGAGAACTTGTTCTCAACTGGCTTAACTGGTTAAATAAAGGTTAAATAAAAAATTAATAAAACAGTAATGACACAAAGAGAATAGTAATGACTCACAGATAATAGTAACAATTCATAGAGTATAGTGATGATTCATAGAGGATAGTAATGACTCATAGAGAATAGTAATTAATCTGAGAGAATAGTAAAAATTAATAGAGAATAGTAATGACTCACAGAGAATAATAATGACTCAGAGAATAGTATTGACTCATAGAGAATAGTAATGACTCAGAGAATATTATTGACTTATAGAGAATAGTATTGACTCATAGAGAATAGTCATGACTCATAGAGAATAGTAATGACTCATACAAAAATGTAATGACTCAGAGTATATTAATGACTCATAGAGAATATGAATGACTCATACAGAACAGTAATGACTCATAGATAATAGTTATGACTCATAGAGTATAGTAAAGGCTCATAGAGGATAGAAATGACTCAGAGAATAGTAATGACTCACAGAGAATAGTAATGACTCATACAGAGTAGTAATGACTAAGAGAATATAAATTATTCATAAAGTATAGTAATGACTCAAAGTTAATAGTAATGACACATACAAAATAGTAATGACTCAGAGAATAGAAATCACTCATAGAGTACAGCATTGACTCATACAGGATAGTAATGACTCAGAGAGAATAGTAACAATTCATAGATAATAGTAACAATTTATAGAGAATAGTGATGACATCGATTATAGTAATAACTCATAGAGAATTGTAATGACATAGAGAACAGTAACAATTCATAGAGAATAGTAATGACTCACAGTGAATAGCAATGACTCATAGTGAACAGTAATGACTCATAGTGAATAGTAATGACTCATACAGGATAGTAATGACTCAGAGAATAGTAATGATTCATTGAGAATAGTAATGACTCAGAGAGAATATTAACAATTCATAGATAATAGTAACAATTCATATAGAATAGTAATGACTCACAGAGAATAGTAATGACTCAAAGACAATAGTAACAATACATGGAGAATAATAATGACTCATAGAGAATAGTAATGACATAGAGAATAGTAATGACATAGAGAATAGTAATGACTCATAGAGAATAGTAATGACCCATATATAATAATAATATATCGCACTGCTTTTCTTTATCTTGGCCAGGTCACAGTTGTAAATGAGAACTTGTTCTCAACTGGCTTAACTGGTTAAATAAAGGTTAAATAAAAAATAAATAAAATAGTAATGACACAAAGAGAATATTAATGACTCATAGAGAATAGTAATGACTCATAGAAAGTAGCAATGACTCTTAGAGAATAGTAATGACTCTCAGAGAATGGTAATGACTCATGGACAATAGTAATGACTCACAGAGAATAGTAATGACTCATAGATTATAATAATTGGCCCAGCGTCGTCCAGGCTAGGGGAGGGAATGGCCGGCAGGGAGGTAGCTCAGTTGATAGAGAATGGCGTTTGCAACGCCAGGGTTGTGGGTTCGATTCCCACGGGGGGCCAGTATAAAACATTTAAATAAAAAATTAAATAAAAAAGAATATGTATTCACTAACTGTAAGTCGCTCTGAATAAGAGCGTCTGCTAAATGACTAAAATGTAAATGTAAATGTAATGTAATGACATAGAGAATAGTAATGACTCACATATAATAGTAATGTCTCATAGAGAATAGTAATGACAGAGAATGGTAATGACTCATAGAGAATAGTAATGACCCATATATAATAATAATATATCGCTCACTGCTTTTCTTTATCTTGGCCAGGTCACAGTTATAAATGAGAACTTGTTCTCAACTGGCTTAACTGGTTAAATAAAGGTTAAATAAAAAATAAATGAAATAGTAATGACACAAAGAGAATAATAATGACTCACAGATAATAGTAATGACTCATACAGAATAGTAATGACTCATAGAGAATAGTAATGACTCAGATAATCTAAATCACTCATAGAGTGTAGTAACAATTCATAGAGAATAGTAATGACTCACAGAGAATAGTAATGACTCATATAGAATAGTAATGACTCATAGAGAATAGTAATGACTCAGAGAAAAGTAATGACTTATAGAGATTAGTAATGACTCAAAGAGAATCATAATGACTCACAGAGAATATTAATGACACATAGAGAATAGTAATGACTCGTAGAGAATAGTAATGACTCGTAGAGAATAGTAATGACTCATAGAGAATATTAACCACTCATACAGAATAGTAATGACTCATAGAGAATAGTAATGACTCATAGAGAATAGTGTGTGCTGTCATTGAACAAATATGGTCTTTCAGAGTATACATCAGGGAAATCACATTCAAAGAACAAACTATTTAATCTACATCTACTGGCCTTTAGCCTAATTGATCATTACTGTGGGTTTTGTATACAGACTATAGTGAGACATGGGGGAAATATGTGATGTTTAATAAAACCAATGCCGTTTCTGGTTGAGTGCAATAGTAACCCAGAGAGAGAGAGCTTGGCTGTGACTGAACCAAGGCTACGTAGTAACCAAGAGAGAACTTGGCCATTAGTTTAAAATGTGATCACTGACCTCGATCCATATCTCTTTGTGGCAGCGGGCCACAATCTTCTAGCCAGCGCGTGTAGCAGGGGGGGAAGAGGAGGAAGACTTTAAGCATTGAGCGCTCAATGGCACCCCATCCACTTAGGCAGAGCGGACGGAGCGCTCTGCACAGCTGCCTTTTTATCAGAGTGCAGCTCTTATTGACGAAGAGAGATTCATGTCTCGTAGCTCTGATATGGTACCCTACCACTGCCTATGCCTTAGATATTTCAATTCTCATCTCTCGCTCTCTGCCTCGCTCTTTATCTTTTAACCTCTCTCTCGTTCGCTCGCTCTCTGTTTCACTCTCTCTTTTTGCTCAGTATTTATCTGTATTTCTTTCTCTCCCTCAGCCCCTTTCTCTACCTCACCCCCTTTCTGTTGCTCTTCTCTCTTCCTGCATCTCTCTCTCTCTCCATTCATTTCTCTCTCTCGCTCTCTCCCTCCATTTATCTCTCTTCATCATTCTCTCTGTTTCTGTATTTATGTTCTCCATCTTTCTCCTTCTCCCTCTCTATCCCTCCTCCTGTTTCTTTCTTTCCATCTCCCCACGCTCTCCCCCTCTCTCCCCCACACTCTCCCCCTCTCTCTCCTGCCTGTAGAATTCTGATCAGCCACTTTAGAGTTAAGACCTCAGCCAAACTGCCTTTGGATTAATCAATACTCCCATTGGCTGTGGTTAACTCCTGTAACCTCAGCATGACATAGAGGGAAATGTTCAGTCTTAGAGCAGAATAACAAACATCACTTATCCTCGGATAGCTGAGGATTCTTACCAAGAATACAGAACCGATAGAGTGTGTGTGTGTGTGTGTGTGTGTGTGTGTGTCAATTGTAGAAGCTACCTGTAGGGTGTTTTTGTACACTGACAGTATGTGTTCCAGTTTCATGCTGCACTGACCCCATAGGAGAACCCTTTGAAGAACCCTTTTTGGTTCCAGATAGAACACCTTTTGGTTCCATGTAGAACCCTTTCAGAGGGTTCTACATGGAACCGAAAAGGGTTCTTCCCCAAGCCAAAAATGGTTATCCTATGGGGACAGCCGAGGAACCCTTTTGGAACAATTTTTTTCTAAGAGTGTGGTTACCATATGGATCTGTAAGACTGCGGTAGTGAGGTACACTTGGATGTTGTGATATGATATGTGAGGTAAATGAAATTCATACCCTGGTATCTAGGTCATTTGTGAGGCCCAAAGCAACAGCTCTCTCTCTCTTTCTCCCTCTCCCTCTTTCCCTCTCTCTCTCTCTTTCCCTCTCTCTCTCTCTCTCTCTCTCTCTCTCTCTCTCTCTCTCTCTCTCGCTCTCTTTCCGAACTCAGTGTTGCTGGAGTCGTTTTTGTGGAACATCAAGGGTTTGCCGTCTCTCACAAACACACACATGGCTTTATGTAACTAGTTTCTCATGACAATTCATTCACAAACAATAAAGCGTAACACATTTCATAAACATGAAAACATGTTTCAGGGCAGAATATTCACATCTCTATTAATGTTCCTATGGATTTAATATAGAAGGAGGATTCATGTTGGTTAACACCGGTCTCTATACTCCTACATAGAGAGACCTTGGACAGATGCATGGGGGTCTTAAAATAATCACAATATACACATTCACAAGAAACTTGAGGGTGAGTCAAAATGTACATACTCAATAGAGAAGGTCTCCTTCAGGATTTCAGCCATGGAATGACCCCATGAACGGCCCAATTCTATTTCAAATAGCAAAATAAATGGACAAATGCAACAACAGGATATTAGCATTCACCTTTACCTATTAGTTTTCCTCAAGCTTCCATCTGTAACGTATATGCTAGGAGTCAGGAAGCAGGTGCAGAAGCTACATAGTCTCTGATGAGGGTATTTTCCATCTCCTCACACAGCTTCATATGTCTTACATTAACAATTAGTAATGCTGTCCATCTCTGGTCAGTCCATGTTTCTGGTGGATGGAAGCTTGTGGCTTGAGGCAGTTGAAAAAAAAACATGTTTAATTATTTTGTATTTCTTTGTATTTATTTATTTTTATTTTCTTTAGGGGGTAGATCAGCTTTAATATTGCAGATAGATTGTAACTTCCATCAATGTAATTGTCTGCATCACTTCCAATCCCCCATATGTTTTTTTTCTCGCAACTATATATGTATATATATATATACATACACATACACATACACATACACATACATATACAAATACATACATATAAATACATATACATACATATATATATATATATATATATATATATATATATATATATATATATATATATATATATATATATATATATCCTTTAAAAAATATATATTTACCTTTAATACTTTCCAACCCCACCACCCCTTCCCTAATTGGAGTAAACTAGTGAACAACAATGCTTAGGCCTCTACTTCCAGCTTATACATACTATATACATTTTATGGACACAGTCAATTTTACAATAATTATATTTTGTTTTGATTTTACTCCTGAACTTCCTCTACCCTCAACCTCGCCGATCATTTTCATGATGTCCATCCGGTTGTTAACAGCGCAAACAGGTGGTTTAAACTGTGGGATTGACTCTAGCCACTCCATGGGCAGAAATCAAATCAAATATGGGTAGAACATTTCTGGAAATCAATAGATACAGGGCCTTGTCAATCAGAACTAGTATACAATATCTGGGCTGAGTGTGAAATACAGTGAGAGATGCATACTATAAAACTGATTTGCATGTATTTATATGTAAACTATAAAGATACATTCATGCTCAAGAGGAATATTGGGGCCATATTGCTCAAAATAGTTTACATAAACTCCTTCACTGGAAGCAAATGTATCTGCATCCGACGTTGCACCATGCTTGCATCACCTCCAGTTAGTACACAATTACCGTACACAACGATTTAAAGTTTGCCAAAAATGATATATGCTGTGTTGTTAATGGCAAAACATTTACCTGGAAAAGTCATGTAATTCATCAAAACGTCACAAACTGAAACCATTTCAGAAAGTAGAATCTGCAACAAGCCACACTAAGTTGATTGAGAGAAATCAGGAAGATTCTGACAGTCCAAGTTAGCTGAGGTTATAGCATGCTTTGACGTGTGTATGGTTTGTGTGTATTATGCTGTTATTGTATTGTTATTCATTTAATTATTTAAATATGTGTAGTTTTTTGGTGTATCACATGAACTTCAAAAACAACATAAATATACACAAAATGTATTCCTTTCTCACCTTAAATGTTGCAGAACTTAACCAAGCAACCGCTACAAATGAATCCTACCAAAGGCCCCCTCCACTCCTGTTAATTTAACACCCAACATTAACAATGTAACAGTGAGGTGAGTTAAGTTGAGGAGCCACTTTTACAACCATCACTAATATTGACCCTCTGAGTTTAATTATGTCCACAAAGGGAAGGTTTGGTGGAGGCAACACTTTCATTTACATTTCTCTCTCATTAGCTCAACTCTTTACCCAAACCTTGAGAATACATTATCAGACCTAGCCAACTAAAGCACATTGATTTTCTTCTCCTCCCAGAAATCATACAAATTACATCTCTCAGGGAAATGCTCTCGACAGCCGCTCAATCACCATGTATATTTCAGTGTACTGCATGCCATAGATGAAGAGGCATGGGGTTTGGTTAGGTAAGAGGCACTGGTCCTTTATTGGTAATTGTTTTTAGAATGACACCTGCTGATTCCCCATAACTCTGGGATGCTGTTTAATTCAGCATGTGTTGGATTGAAACACACTCATTGGATTACCAGAGGGAGATTATCAGGGGGAGATTACCAGGGGGAGATTACCAGGGAGAGAAACGGATTGGAATAAGTTGGTGGTCATTTACATTTTACATTTTAGTCATTTTAGCAGACGCTCTTATCCAGAGCGACTTACAGTTAGTGAGTGCATACATTTTCCATACTGAGGTCAACATTGCACATATACACAAACACACACTTGCATGCTCACACACACGCACATTAATGAAGTACTTGATTGTCAGCATATCCGATTAACACTGTGGTTAATTTACTTATTATTTGCACAAATTAATTGAAAAATCCATATCCTGGATCTTAAACATGTAACATTTTAACATTTTAAGTCATTTAGCAGATGCTCTTATCCAGAGCGACTTACAAATTGGTGCATTCAATTTAGGATAGCCAGTGGGACAACCACCCTTTTTTTTATGGGGGATACTATTTTTTACTGTTATACTATTCCAGGTATTCTTTAAAGAGGTAGGGTTTCAAGTGTCTCCGGATGGTGGTCAGTGACTCCGCTGTCATGGCGTCGTGGGGGAGCTTGTTCCACCATTGGGGTGCCAGAGCAGCGAATAGCTTTGACTGGGCTGAGCGGGAACTGTGCTTCCGTAGAGGTAGGGGGGCTAGCAGGCCAGAGGTTTGGGTTTGGACGTTTGGGTGTAGGGTCTGATCAGAGCCTGAAGGTAAGGAGGTGCCGTTCCCCTCACAGCTCTGTAGGCAAGCACCATGGTTTTGTAGTAGATGCGAGCTTCAACTGGAAGCCAGTGGAGTGTGCGGAGGAGCGGGTGACATGCGAGAACTTGGGAAGGTTGAACACCAGACGGGCTGCAGCATTCTGGATAAGTTGTAGGGGTTTAATGGCACAGGTAGGGAGCCCAGCCAACAGCGAGTTGCAGTAAACCAGACGGGAGATGACAAGTGCCTGGATTAGGACCTGTGCCGCTTTCTGTGTAAGGTAGGGTCGTACTCTGCAAATGTTGTAGAGCATGAACCTGCAGGATCGGGTCATCGCTTTGATGTTAGCAGAGAACGACATTGTGTTGTCCAGGGTCACGCCAAGGTTAGAAAAGTAACGTTGTCTTGGTAGTTTAATTCCTCTCTCTCCCTCACCTATCAGAGCACTCCTTCCCTCACCTATCAGAGCTCTCCTTCCCTCACCTATCAGAGCTCTCCCTCCCTCACCTATCAGAGCTCTCCCTCCCTCACCTATCAGAGCTCTCCCTCCCTCACCTATCAGAGCTCTCCCTCCCTCACCTATCAGAGCTCTCCCTCCCTCACCTATCAGAGCTCTCCCTCCCTCACCTATCAGAGCTCTCCCTCCCTCACCTATCAGAGCTCTCCCTCCCTCACCTATCAGAGCTCTCCCTCCCTCACCTATCAGAGCTCTCTCTCCCTCACCTATCAGAGCTCTCCCTCCCTCACCTATCAGAGCTCTCCTTCCCTCACCTATCAGAGCTCTCTCTCCATAACCTATCAGAGCTCTCCTTCCCTCACCTATCAGAGCTCTCTCTCCATAACCTACTCTCACAGGTGATACTCTACAGTTCTCTGTGGGATTGTCATCAACTGTCATCAACAGCAGCAGACCTTGAACCAGTTACAAGATGAGGGATTTCCCTGCCCCACATCAGTGGTGTGGTGGGCAGACTGAGAATGAGCTGCATCTGAAAACTCTCTCTCACTCTCTCTCTTTGTCTCTCTCACACTGTCACGCCCTGGCTCTGGGGACTCTTATATGTTGAGCCAGGGTGTGGATTTTCTATGTTTTGTTTTCTATGTTTTTGGTTCTAGTTCGTTTTGATCTATGTTGGCCAAGGTGGTTCCCAATCAGAGGCAGCTGTAGCTCGTTGTCTCTGATTGGGGACCATACTTAGGCAGCCTGTTTGGTGTGTTAGGTTGTGGGATGTTGTTCCGTAGGGTTTTGTGTATAACCTAGGACTTCACGTATCGTTTGGTTTATTGTTTTGGTTCGTGTTGTGTACGCATTAAAGAATGTACGCTTATCACGCTGCGCCTTGGTCCGCTTCATCTGTGGACGATCGTGACACACACACACGCACACACAAACGCACGCACAAACACACAAACAGACACACACACCTCCAACCCCCCTCCGAGTTGCAATGATCGTGAAATGGTGAGGAATCAGCCCAGAACTACACGGGAGGATATTGTCAATGATCTCAAGGCAGCTGGGACCATAGTCACCAAGAAAAAAATTGGTAACACACTACGCCGTGAAGGACTGAAATCCTGCAGCGCCCGCAAGGACCCCTGCTCAAGAAAGCACATATACAGGCCCATCTGAAGTTTGCCAATGAATATCTGAATGATTCAGAGGAGAACTGGGTGAAAATGTTGTGGTCAGATGAGACCAAAATCGAGCTCTTTGGCATCAACTCAACTTGCCGTGTTTGGAGGAGGAGGAATGCTGCCTATGACCCCAAGAACACCATCCCCACGGTCAAACATGGAGGTGGAAACATTATGCTTTGGGGGTGTTTTTCTGCTAAGGGGACAGGACAACTTCACTGCATCAAATGGACAATGGACGGGGCCATGTACTGTCAAATCTTGGGTACAGCCAGGGCGTTGAAAATGGGTCGTGGATGGGTATTCCAGCATGACAATTACCAAAACACACGGCAAAGGCAACAAAGGAGTGGCTCAAGAAGAAGCACATTAAGGTCCTGGAGTGGCCTAGCCACTGTGGGTTTTGCCACCAAGTACTATATAATGTTTTGCAGAGGGTTCAAATACTTATTTCCCTCATTAAATTGCAAATCAATTTATAACATTTTTGACATGAGTTTTTCTGGATTTTGGTTGTTTTTATTCGGTCTCTCACTATTCAAATAAACCTACCATAAAAATAATAGACTGATCATGTCTTTGTCAGTGGGCAAACGTACAAAATCAGCAGGGGATCAAATACTTTTTCCCTCACTGTAGAAGCACACCGGATGGACATCATGAAAATGAACGGAGAGGTTGACGGTAGAGGAAGTTCAGGAGTAAAAACAAACAAAATAGAATTATTGTAAAATTGTCCATAAAATGTATATAGTCTGTATAAGTCCTGCTGAAAGGTGAACCTCCATCCCAGTCTCAACTCTCTGGAAGACTGAAACAGGTTTCCCTCAAGAATTTCCCTGTATTTAGCGACATCCATCATTCCTTCAATTCTGACCAGTTTCCCAGTCCCTGCCAATTAAAAACATCCTGAATGATGCTGCCCCCACCATGCTTCACTGTGGGAATGGTGTTCTCGGGATGATGAGAGGTGTTGGGTTTGCGCCAGACATTTTCCTTGATGGCCATAAAGCTCAATTTATTGTCTCATCTGACCAGAGTACCTTCTTCCATATGTTTGGGGAGTCTCCCACATGCCTTTTGGCGAACACCAAACGTGTTTGCTTATTTCTTTCTTTAAGCAATGGCTTTTTTCTAGCCACTCTTCCGTAAAGCCCAGCTCTGTGGAGTGTATGGCTTAAAGTGGTCCTATGGACAGATACTCCAATCTCCGCTGTGGAGCTTTGCAGCTCCTTCAGGGTTAGCTTTGGTCTCTTTGTTGCCTCTCTGATTAATGCCCTCCTTGCCTGGTCCGTGAGTTTTGGTGGGCGGCCCTCTCTTGGCAGGTTTGTTGTGGTGCCATATTCTTTCAATTTTTTATTATGGATTTAATGGCGCTCCGTGGGATGTTCAAAGTTTCAGATATTTTTTTATAACCCAACCCTGATCTGTACTTCTCCACAACTTTGTCCCTGACCTGTTTGGAGAGCTCCTTGGTCTTCATGGTGTCGCTTGCTTGGTGGTGCCCCTTGCTTAGTGGTGTTGCAGACTCTGGGGCCTTTCAGAACAGGTGTATATATACTGAGATCATGTGACAGATCATTTGACACTTAGATTGCACACAGGTGGACTTTATTTAACTAATTATGTGATGTCTAAAGGTAATTGGTTGCACCAGATCTTATTTAGGGGCTTCATAGCAAAGGGGGCGAGTACATATGCACGCACCACTTTCCCGCTATTTATTTTGTCAAATTTTTTGAAACAAGTTATTTTTTTCATTTCACTTCAACAAATTGGACTATTTTGTGTATGTCCATTACATAAAATCCAAATAAAAATCCATTTAAATTACAGGTTGTAATGCAACAAAATTTGAATAATACCAAGGGGGATGAATACTTTTGCAAGGCACTGTATAGGTACACTAACAGTCAAAAGTTTGGACACACCTACTCATTCAAGGGTTTATCTTTATTTGTACTATTTTCTACATTGTATAATAATTGTGAATACATCAAAACTATGAAATGACACATATGGAATCATGTAGTAACCAAAAAAGTGTTAAACATATGAAAATATATTTTATATTTGAGATTCTTCAAATTAGTCACCCTTTGCCTTGATGACAGCTTTGCACACTCTTGGCATTCTCTCAACCAGCTTCATGAGGTAGTCACCTGGAATGCATTTCAATTAACAGGTGTGCCTTCTTAAAAGTTAATTTGAGAAATGTATTTCTGTCTGAATGCGTTTGAGTGAATCAGTTGTTTTGTGACAAGGTGTGGGGGGTGGGGGGGGGGGGGGGGTTATGCAGTATATAGCCCTATTTGGTAAAATAACAAGTCTATATTATGGCAAGAACAGCTCAAATAAACAAAGAGAAATGACAGTCCATCATTACTTTAAGACATGAAGGTCAGTCAATATGGAACATTTCAAGAACTTTGAACGTTTCTTCAAGTGTAGTAGCAATAACCATCAAGCGCTATGATGAAACTGGCTCTCATGAGGACCGCCACAGGAATGGAAGACTCAGAGTTACCTCTGCTGCAGAGAAAAAGTTCATTAGAGTTACCAGCCTCAGAAATTGCAGCCCAAATAAATGCTTCACAGAGTTCAAGTAACAGCCACATCTCAACATCAATTGTTCAGAGGGGACTGTGTGAATCAGGCCTTCATGGTCAAATTGCTGCAAAGAAACCACAACTAAAGGACACCAATAATAAGAAGAGACCTGCTTGGGCCAAGAAACATGAGCAATGGACATTAGACCGGTGGAAATTTGTCCTTTGGTCTGGAGTCCAAATTGGAGATGTTTTGTTCAAACCACGATGTATTTGTGAGACACGGTGTGGGTGAACGGATGGTCTCCGCATGTGTATTTCCCACCGTAAAGCATGGAGGAGGAGGTGTTATGGTGCGGGGGTCGTTTGCTGGTGACACTGTCTGTGAATTATTTAGAATTCTAGGCACACTTAACCAGGATGTCTGCCACAGCATTCTGCAGTGATATGCCATCCCATCTGCTTTGCGCTAATTGGGACTATCATTTTTTTTTTTCAACAGGACAATGACCCAATACACCTCCAAGCTGTGTAAGGGCTATTTTACCAAGAAGGAGAGTGATGGAGTGCTGCATTAGATGACCTTGCCTCCACAATCCACAATCCACCGACCTCAACCCAATTGAGATGGTTTGGGATGAGTCGGACCGCAGAGTGATGTGAAAGCAGCCAACAAGTGCTCAGCATATGTTGATGTTCTACATTATTCTACAATGTAGAAAATAGTAAAAATAAAGAAAAACCCTTGAATGAGTAGGTGTGTCCAAACTTTTGACTGGTAGTCTCTCTCTCTCTCTCTCTCTCTCTCTCTCTCTCTCTCTCTCTCTGTCTCTCTCTCGCTCTCTCTCTCTCTCTCTCTCTCTCTCTCTCTCTCTCTCTCTCTGTCTCTCTCTCTCTCTCTCTCTCTCTCTCTCTCTCTCTCTCCCCTCTCCCTCTCTCTCTATGTCTCTCTCTCTCTCTGTCTCTCTCTCTCTATGTCTCTCTCTCTCTCTCTATCTCTCTCTCTCTCTCTCTCTCTCTCTCTCTCTCTCTCTCTCTCTCTCTCTCTCTATGTCTCTCACTCTCTCTCTCTGTCTCTCTCTCTCTCTCTCTCCCTCTCTCCTCTCTCTCCTTCTCTCCCTCTCTCTACATCAAGAGAACAGGTTCAGAATATGCACTACCGTTCAAAAGTTTGGGGTCACTTAGAAATGTCATTTTTTTCGAAAGAAAAGTAAAAAAAAATTGTCCATTAAAATAACATAAAATTGATCATAAATACAGTGTAGACATTGTTAATGTTGTAAATGGCTATTGTAGCTGGAAACGGCTGATTTGTAATGAAATATCTACATAGGCGTACAGAGGCCCATTATCAGCAACCATCAGTCCTGTGTTCCAATGGCACGTTGTGTTTGCTAATCCAAGTTTATCATTTTAAAATCCTAATTGATCATTAGAAAACCCTTTTGCAATTATGTTAGCACAGCTGAAAACTGTTCTGCTGATTAGAGAAGCAATAAAACTGGCCTTCTTGAGACTAGTTGAGTATCTGGAGCGTCAGCAATTGTGGGTTCGATTACAGGCTCAAAATGGCCAGAAACAAATAACTTTCTTCTGAAACTCGTCATTCTATTCTTGTTCTGAGAAATGAAGGCTATTCCATACGAGAAATTGCCAAGAAACTGAAGATCTCGTACAACGCTATGTACTTCTCCCTTCACAGAACAGCACAAACTGGCTCTAACCAGAATAGAAAGAGGAGTGGGAGGCCCTGGTGTAAAACTGAGCAAGAGGACAAATACATTAGAGTGTCTAGTTTGAGAAACAGACGCCTCACAGGTCCTCAACTGGCAGCTTCATTAAATAGTATCCGCAAAACACCAGCCTCAACGTCAACAGTGAAGAGGCGACTCCGGGATGATGACCTTCTAGGCAGAGTTGCAAAGAAAAAGCCATATCTCAGACTGGCCAATAAAAATAAAAGATTAAGATGGGCAGTCTGAGATATGGCTTTTTCTTTGCTACTCTGCCTAGAATGTCAGAATCCCGGAGTGACCCCAAACTTTTGAACGGTATTGTATTATTGTAACAAATACAGTGGGGAAAAAAAGTATTTAGTAAGCCACCAATTGTGCAAGTTCTCCCACTTAAAAAGATGAGAGAGGCCTGTAATTTTCATCATAGGTACACGTCAACTATGACAGACAAATTGAGAAATTATTTTTGAGAAAACCACATTGTAGGATTTTTAATGAATTTATTTGCAAATTATGGTGGAAAATAAGTATTTGGTCACCTACAAACAAGCAAGATTTCTGGCTCTCACAGACCTGTAACTTCTTCTTTAAGAGGCTCCTCTGTCCTCCACTCGTTACCTGTATTAATGGCACCTGTTTGGACTTGTTATCAGTATAAAAGACACCTGTCCACAACCTCAAACAGTCACACTCCAAACTCCACTATGGCCAAGACCAAAGAGCTGTCAAAGGACACCAGAAACAAAATTGTAGACCTGCACCAGGCTGGGAAGACTGAATCTGCAATAGGTAAGCAGCTTGGTTTGAAGAAATCAACTGTGGGAGCAATTACTAGGAAATGGAAGACATACAAGACCACTGATAATCTCCCTCGATCTGGGGCTCCACGCAAGATCTCACCCCATGGGGTCAAAATGATCACAAGAACGGTGAGCAAAAATCCCAGAACCACACGGGGGGACCTAGTGAATGACCTGCAGATAGCTGGGACCAAAGTAACAAAGCCTACCATCAGTAACACACTACGCCGCCAGGGACTCAAATCCTGCAGTGCCAGACGTGTCCCCCTGCTTAAGCCAGTACATGTCCAGGCCCGTCTGAAGTTTGCTAGAGTGCATTTGGATGATCCAGAAGAGGATTGGGAGAATGTCATATGGTCAGATGAAACCAAAATATATTTTTTTGGTAAAAACTCAACTCGTCGTGTTTGGAGGACAAAGAATGCTGAGTTGCACCCAAAGAACACCATACCTACTGTTAAGCATGGGGGTGGAAACATCATGCTTTGGGGCTGTTTTTCTGCAAAGGACCAGGACGACTGATCCGTGTAAAGGAAAGAATGAATGGGGCCATGTATCGTGTGATTTTGAGTGAAAACCTCCTTCCATCAGCAAGGGCATTGAAGATGAAACGTGGCTGGGTCTTTCAGCATGACAATGATCCCAAACACACCGCCCGGGCAACGAAGGAGTGGCTTTGCAAGAAGCATTTCAAGGTCCTGGAGTGGCCTAGCCAGTCTCCAGATCTCAACCCCATAGAAAATCTTTGGAGGGAGTTGAAAGTCCGTGTTGCCCAGCGACAGCCCCAAAACATCACTGCTCTAGAGGAGATCTGCATGGAGGAATGGGCCAAAATACCAGCAACAGTGTGTGAAAACCTTGTGAAGACTTACAGAAAACGTTTGACCTGTGTCATTGCCAACAAAGGGTATATAACAAAGTATTGAGAAACTTTTGTTATTGACCAAATACTTATTTTCCACCATAATTTGCAAATAAATTCATTAAAAATCCTACAATGTGATTTTCTTGATTTTTTTTCCTCATTTTGTCTGTCATAGTTGATGTGTACCTATGATGAAAATTACAGACCTCTCTCATCTTTTTAAGTGGGAGAACTTGCACAATTGGTGGCTGACTAAATACTTTTTCCCCCACTGTATATACAGTATATGGGGGATTGGAAATTATTCAGACAATTACATTGATGGAATTTACAATCAATCTGCAAAATTAAAGCTGATCTACCCTCTCTCTCTCTCTCTCTCTCTCTCTCTCTCTCTCTCTCTCTCTCTCTCTCTCTCTCTCTCTCTCTCTCTCTCTCTCTCTCTCTCTCTCTCTCTATATATATATATATATATATATATATATATATATATATATATATATAAGGAAGCAGAATTGTATTCTAAGCAATTGAAAGAAATTCAATTTAGACATGAAAAATTAATTTCTCATTCTTTTGACAAATATTTTACTAAAAAACATCTGCCACTTATTACTGCAAAGAATAGAGATACCATTTTATTTTTGTCATTCTGCAGTGTTGCATTCTGGGTGAATTCAGAGATTATTTTTCTTTAACATTTTATATTATGTAAGTGAATTATGAATTATTATCAACAACCTAAAAAAGGATCTAAGAATATTTCAGGAGAATGAGTCTATGAAAATTAAACGTTTCAACAATGTGTTTTACATGGTATTGGTCACCATATGTGACCCATTACAGAAAGCAACGTATGACGCACCTCACTACCTCACAGGAGAGGCATTTGGATGTGAAAACGTTTTTTCATCAAAATGCATTTTTGAACATGTGAACTTTCATGTGCCTTAATAACAAACTCGTATGTAATCTGTAAATATAAATAATATGTGAAATCACAATGCTGTTTAGACATGGAGAAAATACAGAATATTTTCTTGCTATGATTGGTTGATATAATGAAGGGGCTGGGACAATCAAGACAAAGAGTCCATTTTGTCACTTAAGGCTTTTCTGTCACCGCTGATATTTGAAAGATCAGTTCGATTGACATCATGTTGTCATGAATAAATCTGCTTGTGTCGACACAGCTCTGTCTTCTGTGGCTAAAGCAGTCTGGACTAGTTGAAGCTGAGTGGGAAGGATTATTTTAAAAGTGTTTCAGTCTGCCTTGAATCATGGTAATCCATACACTGGTAAGAGTCCATAGTTAAAATGCAAAGATAGCTACATGCACACACGTTACTGTCTAAACTGAATCTAAACGTCGTATTCATTGCTAGCTATATAGCTAGCTAGCTAGACAGTTGCATACAGGTACCGTTAAACCTTGTTTCGTCCCGCAACAAGACATTGTTTACCGATGGGTGTTTGCGGGACGAAGCAACGTTGAGACAGCTTGCTGAGCTGGCCAGTTGCATTCTGCTGTTAATGTTGATTGCTGATGTGCTAAGGCATGCATGACTTGATGATAATCTTTTTCATGTTTGCCAGTTTGTCATATTTAACTAGCTAGTTACCGAAAATAGCCACTGTGGTGCGAATGCTAATCGATTAGCAAGCTGATCAAACCCAATGTTACGTTATAGGGACACATGCTAAGTTGGCTTGCTACCTAGCCACAATGAAGTGATAGCTAGCTAAATAGCTAACTAGCATTTAGATTGTCGATTTCGAGGTCGTTTTTTGCATGTTCAACTAGCTGCCTAGCTAAATGAATATCATTTACATCTAGCCAGCTGGAAATTATTAAGCTAAATGTTTGCTAAATCTAGCTAGTTATCTTGTGTCTGCATTGCTATTGTTGGACTGGAAGCAGGTTCAGTGTGTACAGGGCATTATTGTACTGCTGTTGTAGTCAACAATGTGATTTTCTGGATTTTTTTAAATCATTTTGTCTGTCATAGTTGACGTGTACCTATGATGAAAATTACAGGCCTCTCTCATCTTTTTAAGTGGGAGAACTTGCACAATTGGTGGCTGACTAAATACTTTTTTTCCCCACTGTATGTTAAAAATGTGTATAGTGATATTTAGAATAAATTAGCCATATTAATTTAGTTGAGTTAAATTCTACATCCAATTCAAATTAATTTTTTTGTGGGGTGTGGCTAATTCAAATGTAATTCAAAATCAAGAATGAGAGCGTTGTAATTAAGAAATCAAGTCGTGCCTCAAAGCCTTCTATGCAGCCGAGAAAGTCAACTGTTGTTGTGTCGCCGATCTTAATGCACGTCTGTTTGTGAATAGCATAGATAAGGGTTGGGCAGTAACTGATTACATGTAATCTTATTACAAAAAAACTGTAACTGTAATCAGTTACGTTACAGCAAAAAATATTGTAATCAGATACTTTAGAAAAACTAGATTACTTCTTGGATTACTTTTGAATTCAGAAAGGAAGTTTGCGGAAAGAAAATACATTGGCACCTTTCTATTTTCTCAATGACATTCAATTCAGCACTGAAAAAAGTAACAGGTTTAAGTTTGCTCCAACTGAGTGAGTCTGACCACAAGTCAGAGACCACTAGGATGACACATCAAATGCGTTTGATGGATCCCTTTTGTCTTCTTCTAATGCCTCTTAAAGTGAAAGTAATCCAAAAGTAACGGAAAGTAATCAGATTACCTTACTAAATTTGTGTAATCCAAAAGTTACATTACTGATTACAATTTTGGACAGGTGTCTAGTATCTGTGAAGGATTACAATTAGAAAGTAACTTATCCAACCCTGATGGAGGTGACAAAGTGCCAAGGTGATATTTGATCACACAGTGCAGGCATGAACACACACATCATATCAAATCATATCGAAGTGCTAAACATGTAAATAGGGTTATTAACACCTGAGCGGAGCCACACGGAAGACATGAAGACATTGAGAGATGAGATCATTGACATTTGAGTCACAGTTCACCACATTCTCACACTTCTAAATTAATTTTGTGATTTTGCCCCAGAAGCATTTAACTGCAGGGCACTCCCACATCATATGAATGAATGTGTCTACCTGATTTAGGGGACACAAACTTAAAACCTATGAGTTGATGGTTCAGATTACGGGATGCCAAGGTCATATTTGTCCATATTCTGTTCCAATTAAGGGGTTGTTCAGATTCACAGATTCTATATTAACAAAATGGGTAAACAATTCACACAATGAACGTGCCTGAATTAGCGGGAGACAGAGAGCGCATTCTGGAGAAAAACTCCCCTATTACATTTACATTTTAGTCATTTAGCAGACGCTCTTATCCAGAGCGACTTACAGTTAGTGAATACATATTTTTTTTTTATACTGGCCCCCGGTGGGAATCGAACCCACACCCCTGGCGTTGCAAACGCCATGCTCTATCAACTGACATATCCTCACATGGCCTCTCCTATCATTGCTACGCTGACGATACACAACTAATCTTCTCCTTTCCCCCTTCTGATAACCAGGTGGCGAATCGCATCTCTGCATGTCTGGCAGACATATCAGTATGGATGACGGATCACCACCTCCAGCTGAACCCTGGCAAGACGGAGCTGCTTTTCCTCCCGGGGAAGGACTGCCCGTTCCATGATCTCGCCATCACGGTTGACAACTCCGTTGTGTCCTCCTCCCAGAGTGCGAAGAGCCTTGGCGTGACCCTGGACAACACCCTGTCGTTCTCCGCTAACATCAAGGCGGTGACCCGATCCTGCAGGTTCATGTTCTACAACATTCGGAGAGTACGACCCTGCCTTACACAGGAAGCGGCACAGGTCCTAATCCAGGCACTTGTCATCTCCCGTCTGGATTACTGCAACTCGCTGTTGGCTGGGCTCCCTGCCTGTGCCATTAAACCCCTACAACTCATCCAGAATGCCGCAGCCCGTCTGGTGTTCAACCTTCCCAAGTTCTCTCACGTCACCCCGCTCCTCCGCACACTCCACTGGCTACCAGTTGAAGCTCGCATCTGTTACAAGACCATGGTGCTTGCCTATGGAGCTGTGAGGGGATCGGCACCTCTGTACCTTCAGGCTCTGATCAGTCCCTACACCCAAACGAGGGCATTGCGTTCATCCACCTCTGGCCTGCTGGCTCCCCTTCCTCTGCGGAAGCATAGTTCCCGCTCAGCCCAGTCAAAACTGTTCGCTGCTCTGGCACCCCAATGGTGGAACAAGCTCCCTCACGACGCCAGGACAGCGGAGTCACTCACCACCTTCCGGAGACATTTGAAACCCCACCTCTTTAAGGAATACCTGGGATAGGATAAAGTAATCCTTCTACCCCCCCAGCCACCCCCCCCCCCCAAAAAAAAAAAAAAATACAAAAAAAATAAAAATAAAATATTGTAAAGTGGTTATCCCACTGGCTATAGGGTGAATGCACCAATTTGTAAGTCGCTCTGGATAAGAGCGTCTGCTAAATGACGTAAATGTAAAAAATTTAAAATGAGCTACATCCCTGCCGGCCATTCCCTCCCGTACCCTGGACCAATTGTGCGCCGCCCATGAGTCTCCCGGTCGCGGCCGGCTGCGACAGAGCCTGGATTCGAACCAGGATCTCTAGTGGCACAGTTAGCACTGCGATGCAGTGCCTTAGACCACTGCGCCACTCAGGAGACAGACCCTATGCATCTCACACACTATCCCTTCTTCTTGTCTCAACATTTTAAATTAGGTATGTCATTTATGAAAATACTAAGCTGTAGTGTTAACAAATCCACTATTAAAGATACATCTGAAAATGCAGGTAAAATGTTAACGTTCACTGCCAGACAAGTCAAAACAATTTTGCTGGATTTCGTGGCAATAAAGCTTCATTTTTTAAACTTTCAGATCCATTTGGGTCCAATACAGACCTGACACAATTTGGATCCGATTCGCCCTCATCTCTGACATATTTTGGGTCGGATCTGGCCCACCTTGGATCCAAATCGAATGAGGTATTGGTTTCGAGAAAACAAATGACTGGGTCCTGTTTTGGTTTTGGATGGGAATTTCACAGATCCAATTTGGTTCGGATATCAATTTCGGGATCCGAGAAGACCTCTATTTGGGAGTGATTGAGATACATTGTCTAGATATAATAAAATATAGTCTGTGTATAATGAGATGAAGTGATCAGTAGATTTTAGGGAAATTGTTATTATTTCCTTCGATTGACTTATTGCCTGGGCCAGGGGTTCCATAAAAATAGCAAAGGAGAAATTGGATCGCCTTGTCTGCTGCGTCTAGTGATTCTGAACGTAGCAGAACAGATATTACCTGTTATAACTATGGCTGAGGGATTGGCATATAGTATTTTAATCATATGAATGAAATTGGAGCCAATTCCCATATGTTCCAAAACAGACCAGAGATATGACCATTCTAGTCTATCAAAAGCTTTTTCTGCATCGAGAGATAATACAGCACAAGGAACTGTTGTTTCTGATGAAGCATCTAAGATATGTAATAGTCGACGGAGGTTATCCCCCCTCCTTCAATTGAAGTGTCTTGTTTATCCTCCCCACACCACATTATTTGAACGGAACTCACTCTGGGAGAAGAATGAGAACGGATAACTGCTGTATTATAACGTTTCATCTCGTCTAGAAACACGGTGTATTCCCCCGGTAGACCAGAGGTGATCTGTCTTTCAGGGGGTGTTTAGACACTAAGACATGGTAATGTGTGCGGCCCGAGCACAACTTTTTATTAAATCATGGCCCGTCAATGTATCTCTGGCGCTCGGTGCTCGCATCATCACCGCTAGACTGCACACAGCCTGATCTCTGGGATAATTTGTTGGGTTCCCTCCAGGGGATTATTGATCCCGGTGTGATGAAAGAGAGTAACAACTGTGGTCTAATTACAGGTTTAAGACCCGGGTAAAGCTCGATGATTTGATTTTTATCATTGTGTCAACTATATTATTAGCTATTTGCCATCTATCAGCAGTCATGAACATTTCGACAGACAAAGAAGATGTAATCGTTCAGTGACAGAGACAGAGTTCTGATCAGGGACGGCTTGTTCAATAGGGCGATATGGGCGACGCACTGCCAAACGGGAAAAGGAAGGGATTTTTTTTCTAATCAATTATTTAAAAAAAAATTAAATAAAAAAAAATATTTTTTTTTTATAAATTTATAAAAAATTATATCACGGCAACAGCAGTTATCAGTGTTCACGTCTGATCTGCCAGCCACTAAATGTCAAATCAGGCTAAAGTCGTGCTTCAAATGGCCCCGCCCGTTTTTTGGGCGATTTCAGTCAGGTTGAAAATCGCCCAGAAGTCTGTCATAGACTCCCATGTAAAATCTATTTTTGTCACATTTCAAAGCTTTCAATACATTCTCTATGGGTGTCTGTGGGCTTGCACTTACGCGCTTTCGTCATACATAACGTAACCACGAATGAACGTAACTAAGAAAAGACCAGGTAGCAGCCTCAATCAATTCACTACTACTATCAAAATGGCTAGGCTTCAGTCCAACTCGATTGTGTCTTTGAAAGAAGTTCCTTTTTGTCGGCGAACAAATGAAGATAAATTGGCAACGAAACAATTAGGACCTCCCAGACCAAATTTAATAATTCAACAGCTGTCTACTAAAGGGGGGAAGTCCTACACCCGAGGATTTTCCAAAAATTGGTATGAACGGAAAACCTGGCTAGCAGGCTGCGATGTAGCTAATGCAGTTTTTTGCTACCCCTGCTTACTCTTCCACCCTGAAGGCGGCACAGCAGACAGCACCGCTTGGACAGCGACTGGTGTAACCGACATGCACCATCTTTCAGAAAAGATTAAGAAAAATTAGCTGTCAAAGACCCACATATAGCTGTTTGAGATTGTCTGCTTTTGGGAGAGTGAATATTGCCACTCAACTGGATGAGGGATACAGGCTAGCTGTCCGCCGCCACAACGATGAGGTTAGCAACAGCAGAGTCGTGAACACTGTCTACGAGAATCGAGACGACCTCATATAATGTTTTGAAGCCATCCGGACGGGTTCATTGGGTTCATTTGACCAGCACACCTTGAGAGAGGCAGCTGGCTACGTGAGGATACTACATGATGAAGATTTAATTTTTTTCCTGGGCTTTTTCACAAAATCATGCCCCACGTCGACATTCTGTACCAGAAGCTACAGAAGAAGGACATCGATGCTGTCTCTATCAAACGTGCCCTCGACAGCTTCACAAGCAAGTGCAGGCCATAAGGTAAGATTAAACAGATATCAAAAAATGTGGTAAAAGCTCTTGTTGATCCTGCAATCTGAACAAATACCAAGATGCTGTATTTTCAGCTGATATTTCATTTGTTTATGGAAATGCATATTGTTTATGCAGTGTTGAGGAATGTGAAAGAACACCCTTGATTATTTTTACTGTGATAACTTATTTTGCTTTTGTAAGCCAACACTTTTGAGATCAGTCAATAAATGCTTCTGGTATTGACTTATATGCTGCCCCTGTCTTCATGTTGTTGCTGGACATATCTTTTTAAAAATGTGTGTAGGTCACCTAAATCATCAGAAAAATTGCCCTCCCTGAGAATTTGTTCAGGAGCCGCCACTGGTTCTGATAATAATAATTTTGACACCAAACTTTTTTGGAAGAAAAATCATTATTTGTTTAACAAAATCTCTTTCTCTGAGCAATTGTGTTAGTATAATATATTTTCCCCCATTTTTTTTTCCAGACAAAAGAGCTCAGTAATTGAATTATTTATTTTATACAGTCTTTATTAAGGGTACCAATAATTTTGCAGGTGACTGTTTAATAGATATTTGCGTCAATCCCATATAGAGCTCCATATGTAAACTGCAACAGTAATGATCAATTAGCAAAGCCAATTATTGTTTTGAACCAGAATTAGCAGATGGTAATAATGTAGATTGTGGAGTAATTAGTTGTTAATTGATCACGTAGTTAATAATGTTGTGGTTAATGTGTTGTTCATACAGAGAAGGTTTAATGTGTTGTTATTGATCATGTAGTAGTTAATGTGTTGTTATTGATCATGTAGTAGGGTTAATGTGTTGTTATTGATCATGTAGTAGTTGAATGTGTTGTTATTGATCATGTAGTAGTTGAATGTGGTGTTATTGATCATGTAGTAGTTGAATGTGTTGTTATTGATCATGTTGTAGGTTAATGTGTTATTGATCATGTAGTAGTTTAATGTGTTGTTATTGATCATGTTGTAGGTTAATGTGTTATTGATCATGTAGTAGTTTAATGTGTTGTTATTGATCATGTAGTAGTTTAATGTGTTGTTATTGATCATGTTGTAGGTTAATGTGTTATTGATCATGTAGTAGTTTAATGTGTTGTTATTGATCATGTAGTAGTTTAATGTGTTGTTATTGATCATGTAGTAGGTTAATGTATTGTTATTTATCATGTAGTAGGGTTAATGTATTGTTATTGATCATGTAGTAGGTTAATGTGTTGTTATTGATCATGTAGTAGGTTAATGTATTGTTATTTATCATGTAATAGGGTTAATGTGTTGTTATTGATCATGTAGTAGGTTCATGTATTGTTATTTATCATGTAATAGGGTTAATGTGTTGTTATTGATCATGTAGTAGGTTAATGTATTGTTATTTATCATGTAGTAGGGTTAATGTGTTGTTATTGATCATGTAGTAGGTTCATGTATTGTTATTTATCATGTAATAGGGTTAATGTGTTGTTATTGATCATGTAGTAGGTTAATGTGTTCATACAGAGAATGGCCCTCGTAGTCTGCCCTAGCCCCTGAGAAAGAGAGCGAGAGTTTCACCCCTTCTCAAAAAACCAACACTCGATCCCTCTGATGTCAACAACTACAGACCAGTATCCCTTCTTTCTTTTCTTTCCAAAACTATTGAGTGTGCCGTCTTTAGCCAACTCTCTTGCTATCTCTCTCAGAATTACCTTCTTGATCCTAACCAGTCAGGTTTCAGGACTGGTCATTCAACTGAGACTGCTCTTCTCTGTGTCACGGAGGCTCTCCGCACTGCTAAAGCTAACTCTCTCTCCTCTGCTCTTGTCCTTCTAGACCTGTCTGCTGCCTTTGATACTGTGAACCATCAGATCCTCCTCTCCACCCTCTCCGAGCTGGGCATCTCCGGCGTGGCTCACTCTTGGATTGCGTCCTACCTGACCGGTCGCTCCTACCAAGTGGCGTGGCGAGAAGCTGTCTCCGCACCACGTGCTCTCTCCACTGGTGTCCCCCAGGGCTCAGTTCTAGGCCCTCTCCTATTCTCGCTATACACCAAGTCACTTGGCTCTGTCATATCCTCACATGGCCTCTCCTATCATTGCTACGCTGACGATACACAACTAATCTTCTCCTTTCCCCCTTCTGATAACCAGGTGGCGAATTGCATCTCTGTCTGGCAGACATATCAGTATGGATGACGGATCACCACCTCAAGCTGAACCTTGGCAAGACGGAGCTGCTCTTCCTCCCGGGGAAGGACTGCCCGTTCCATGATCTCGCCATCACGGTTGACAACTCCGTTGTGTCCTCCTCCCAGAGTGCGAAGAGCCTTGGCGTGACCCTGGACAATACCCTGTCGTTCTCCGCTAACATCAAGGCGGTGACCCGATCCTGCAGGTTCATGCTCTACAACATTCGGAGAGTACGACCCTGCCTTACACAGGAAGCGGCACAGGTCCTAATCCAGGCACTTGTCATCTCCCGTCTGGATTACTGCAACTCGCTGTTGGCTGGGCTCCCTGCCTGTGCCATTAAACCCCTACAACTCATCCAGAATGCCGCAGCCCGTCTGGTGTTCAACCTTCCCAAGTTCTCTCACGTCACCCCGCTCCTCCGCACACTCCACTGGCTTCCAGTTGAAGCTTGCATCTGTTACAAGACCATGGTGCTTGCCTATGGAGCTGTGAGGGGAACGGCACCTCCGTACCTTCAGGCTCTGATCAGTCCCTACACCCAAACGAGGGCATTGCGTTCATCCACCTCTGGCCTGCTGGCTCCCCTTCCTCTGCGGAAGCATAGTTCCCGCTCAGCCCAGTCAAAACTGTTCGCTGCTCTGGCACCCCAATGGTGGAACAAGCTCCCTCACGACACCAGGACAGCGGAGTCACTCACCACCTTCCGGAGACATTTGAAACCCCACCTCTTTAAGGAATACCTGGGATAGGATAAAGTAATCCTTCTACCCCCCCCTCTTAAAAAATAAAATAAAATTGTAAAGTGGTTAACCCACTGGTTATAGGATGAATGCACCAATTTGTAAGTCGCTCTGGATAAGAGCGTCTGCTAAATGACGTAAATGTAAATGTAAATGTAAAGAGAGAGAGAGAATTCTGCAAAAATATGCCGATACTTTTCCATAACAAAGCCATGACCTACAGAGAGATTAACCTGGAGAAGAGTCCCCTATGCAAGCTGGTCCTGGGGCTCTGTTCACAAACACAAACAGACCCCACAGAGCCCCAGGACAGCAACAGAATTAGACCCAACCAAATCATGAGAAAACAAAAAAATAATTGCTTGGCACATTGGAAAGAATTAACACAAAAAAGGAGCAAACTAGAATGCTATTTGGCCCTAAACAGAGAGTACACAGTGGCAGAATACCTGACCACAAGTGACTGACCCAAATATGAGTAAAGCTTTGACTATGTACAGACTCAGTGAGCATAGCCTTGCTATTGAGAAAGGTCACCGTAGGCAGACCTGCCTCTCAAGAGAAGACAGGCTATGTGCACACTGCCCACAAAATGAGGTGGAAACTGAGCTGCACTTCCTAACCTCCTGCCAAATGTATTACCATATTAGAGAGACATATTTCCCTCAGATTACACGGACCAACAAAGAATTAGAAAACAAATCCAATTTTGATAAACTCCTTTGATAAAAGTGTGCCATCACAGAAGCACGATTTGTTACCTGTTGCCACAAGAAAAGGGCAACCAGTGAAGAACAAACACCATTGTAAATACAACCCATATTGATGTTTATTTATTTTCCCTTTTGTACTTTAACTATTTGCACACCGTATATAGACATAATATGACATTTGAAATGTCTTTATTCTTTTGGAACTTGTGTGAGTGTAATATTTACTGTTAACTTTTTATTGTTGATTTCACTTTTGTTTATCCATTTCACTTGCTTTGGCAATGTAAACATGGGTTTCCCATGCCAATAAAGCCCCTTGAATTGAATTGAATTGAGAGAGAGAGAGAGAGAGAGAGAGAGAGAGAGAGAGAGAGAGAGAGAGAGAGAGAGAGAGAGAGAGAGAGAGAGAGAGAGAGAGAGAGAGAGAGAGAGAGCTTTGTGTGTGTCATATATTGACTCACCCTGTACTTTCTTTCTGCAGGCATTTCATCAGAAGAGCTTGGTGCAGGGGATTCCACAGTGTAATGACACATGCACTGGGGGAAAACACTAGCTAGCTACCAGAACACCATGTCTCTACGGTGATGGCTATGCTGGTCAGACATGGCCTCCGAAAGCTCCACAATTGTGTTCAAACTGAGAAATATTATATGCACCAACAGGAAACTCGCAGACTTATTTCCTGTAGCAGCATGTGGCCTAACAGGAAGCTGATTAATTCGCTGGCTGATGCAAATGGCTGCCTGGCTGCCACTTATCACATCGAATACACACAAACCCTAACTGGCCTGGTCCGCCCATACTGTATGTTCCCCTTCTGAAGTCATTATACGCAGGGGAAACATCTACAGTGGTGGCAAAATTATGGGCCTCCATGCACACCACACCAGCAAAGCCTCCTTCACCCATGCTGCCAAACATGCCCTCGTAAAACTGACTATCCTACCGTTCCTTGACTTCGGCGATGTCATTTACAAAATAGCCTCCAACACTCTACTCAGCAAATTGGATGTAGTCTATCACAGTGCCATCC
The DNA here is from genome assembly GCF_964263955.1 of Coregonus lavaretus. Taxonomy (NCBI): domain Eukaryota; kingdom Metazoa; phylum Chordata; class Actinopteri; order Salmoniformes; family Salmonidae; genus Coregonus; species Coregonus lavaretus. The sequence continues at coordinate 739,294 of NW_028159222.1, forward strand.
GTTTTGTCACCAAAGCCCCATATACTACCCACCATTGTGACCTGTACGCTCTTGTTGGCTGGCCCTCACTAAATATTTGTCGCCAAACCCACTGGCTCCAGGTCATCGATAAATCACTGCTAGGCAAATCCCCGTCTTAATCTTAGCTCACTGGTCACCATAGCAACACCTACCCGTAGTCTGCGCTCCAGCAGGTATATCTCACTGGTCATCCCCAAAGCCAACACCTCCTTTGGCCGCCATTCCTTCCAGTTCTCTGCTGCCAATGACTGGAACGAACTGCAAAAATCTCTGAAGCTGGAGACTCTTATCTCCCTCACTAACTTTAAGCGTTAGTTGTCAGATCAGCTTACCGATCACTGCACCTGTACACAGCCCATCTGAAATTAGCCCACCCAACTACCTCATCCCCATATTGTTATTTATTTTGCTAATTTGCACCCCAGTATCTCTATTTGCAAATCATCTTTTGCACATCTATCATTCCAGTGTTAATTATGAAATTAGTGACTATTTTTGTACTATGGCCTATATATTTATTGCCTTACCTCCATAACTTACTACATTCGCATACACTGTATATATATTTTCTGTTGTATTTTTGACTTTATGTTTTGTTTACCCCATAGGTAACTCTGTGTTGTTGTTTTTATCACACTGCTTTGCTTTATCTTGGCCAGGTCGCAGTTGTAAATGAGAACTTGTTCTCAACTGGCTTACCTGCTAAAATAAAGGTGAAATAAAAAAATAAAAATAAACGCTGCGGAGCTGAAAGTAGTTATCTAGGATAAAAAATGTAAATACATTTTCTCCAAACAGCATTCTGAGAGATAAGCGAGTTGGGCTGGATGGGCTCAGTGCAACAGTGCCATTTGAAAACTTTGGCAAGAATTCTTAACAGGGAAACTTTAAACATGGTATTGAATAGTACATTCAGCGTCTTCGGATAGTATTCAGACCCCTTGACTTTTTCCACATTTTGTTACGTTACAGCCTTATAAAAAAATTGATTAAATAAAAAAAAATCCTCATCAATCTACACACAATACCCCATAATGACGAAGTGAAAACAGGTATTTAGACATTTTTGCACATTTGGGTATGACCTTTGGCCCTCGGAGGCTCCTGGCCGGCTCCTGAGTAATACACTTCTATGGCAGTTAATGCTCCAAGGTAAGAAAACAACAACAACATCTGAGCCCCTGACACCGGAATTAAAGTGAGGGAGTTAAAGTGGATAAAGGTGAAATATAAAGGGAGTTAAAGTGGATAAAGGTGAAATATAAAGGGAGTTAAAGTGGATAAAGGTGAAATATAAAGGGAGTTAAAGTAGATAAAGGTAAATTATAAAGGGAGTTAAAGTGGATAAAGGTGAAATATAAAGGGAGGTAAAGTGGATAAAGGTGAAATATAAAGGGAGTTAAAGTGGATAAAGGTGAAATATAAAGGGAGTTAAAGTGGATAAAGGTGAAATATAATGAGTTAGTTGATAAAGGTGAAATATAAAGGGAGTTAAAGTGGATAAATGTGAAATATAAAGGGAGGTAAAGTGGATAAATGTGAAATATAATGAGTTAGTTGATGAAGGTGAAATATAAAGGGAGTTAAAGTGGATAAAGGTGAAATATAAAGGGAGGTAATGTGGATAAAGGTGAAATATAAAGGGAGTTAAAGTGGATAAATGTGAAATATAAAGGGAGGTAAAGTGGATAAATGTGAACTATAAAGGGAGTTAAAGTGGATAAATGTGAAAAATAATGAGTTAGTTGATGAAGGTGAAATATAAAGGGAGTTAAAGTGGATAAATGTGAAATATAAAGGGAGGTAAAGTGGATAAAGGTGAAATATAAAGGGAGTTAAAGTGGATAAAGGTGAAATATAAAGGGAGTTAAAGTGGATAAAGGTGAAATATAAAGGGAGTTAAAGTGGATAAAGGTGAAATATAAAGGGAGTTAAAGTGGATAAAGGTGAAATATAAAGGGAGATAAAGTAGATAAAGGTAAATTATAAAGGGAGTTAAAGTGGATAAAGGTGAAATATAATGAGTTAGTTGATAAAGGTGAAATATAAAGGGAGTTAAAGTGGATAAATGTGAAATATAAAGGGAGGTAAAGTGGATAAATGTGAAATATAATGAGTTAGTTGATGAAGGTGAAATATAAAGGGAGTTAAAGTGGATAAAGGTGAAATATAAAGGGAGGTAATGTGGATAAAGGTGAAATATAAAGGGAGTTAAAGTGGATAAATGTGAAATATAAAGGGAGGTAAAGTGGATAAATGTGAACTATAAAGGGAGTTAAAGTGGATAAATGTGAAAAATAATGAGTTAGTTGATGAAGGTGAAATATAAAGGGAGTTAAAGTGGATAAATGTGAAATATAAAGGGAGGTAAAGTGGATAAAGGTGAAATATAAAGGGAGGTAAAGTGGATAAAGGTGAAATATAAAGGGAGTTAAAGTGGATAAAGGTGAAATATAAAGGGAGTTAAAGTGGATAAAGGTGAAATATAAAGGGAGTTAAAGTGGATAAAGGTGAAATATAAAGGGAGTTAAAGTGGATAAAGGTGAAATATAAAGGGAGTTAAAGTAGATAAAGGTAAATTATAAAGGGAGTTAAAGTGGATAAAGGTGAAATATAATGAGTTAGTTGATAAAGGTGAAATATAAAGGGAGTTAAAGTGGATAAATGTGAAATATAAAGGGAGGTAAAGTGGATAAATGTGAAATATAATGAGTTAGTTGATGAAGGTGAAATATAAAGGGAGTTAAAGTGGATAAAGGTGAAATATAAAGGGAGGTAATGTGGATAAAGGTGAAATATAAAGGGAGTTAAAGTGGATAAATGTGAAATATAAAGGGAGGTAAAGTGGATAAATGTGAACTATAAAGGGAGTTAAAGTGGATAAATGTGAAAAATAATGAGTTAGTTGATGAAGGTGAAATATAAAGGGAGTTAAAGTGGATAAATGTGAAATATAAAGGGAGGTAAAGTGGATAAAGGTGAAATATAATGAGTTAGTTGATGAAGATGAAATATAAAGGGAGTTAAAGTGGATAAAGGTGAAATATAAAGGGAGGTAAAGTGGATAAATGTGAACTATAAAGGGAGGTAAAGTGGATGGACGTGAAATATAAAGGGAGGTAAAGTGGATAAAGGTGAAATATTAAGGGATTTAAAGTGGATAAATGTGAAATATAAAGGGAGATAAGGTGGATAAAGGTGAAATATAAAGGGAGGTAAAGTGGATAAAGGTGAAATATAAAGGGAGGTAAAGTGGATAAAGGTGAAATATTAAGGGAGGTAAAGTGGATAAAGGTGAAATATTAAGGGAGTTAAAGTGGATAAATGTGAAATATAAAGGGAGATAAGGTGGATAAAGGTGAAATATAAAGGGAGGTAAAGTGGATAAAGTTGAAATATAAAGGGAGGTAAAGTGGATAAGGGTGAAATATAAAGGGAGGTAATGTGGATGAAGTTGAAATATAAAGGGAGTTAAAGTGGATAAATGTGAAATATAAAGGGAGATAATGTGGATCTCTCTCTCTCTCTCTCTCTCTCTACCTTTCTCTCTCTCTACCTCTCATTCTCTCTACCTCTCTACCTCTCTCTCTCTCTCTCTCTCTCTCTCTCTCTCTCTCTCTCTCTCTCTCTCTCTCTCTCTCTCTCTCTCAAATCAATTTCCATTTAAGGGCTTTATCGCTCTCTCTGTCTCTCTCTCTCTCTCTCTCTCTCTCTCTCTCTCTCACTCTCTCAATTGGTATTCAGGGCTTTGATAAACTGGAGAGAGGAACACCAGGCAAAAGTACTCTCATACCTCCCTATTAAAATGCGGACAAAGTGCAGGCCATAAAAAGTTCCCCAATCACATCTAATCCATTACGCACATGTGAGAAAACTCACAAATAGCCCTTTTATTCTCACTTCATTGCCACCAGTGTATATTTGATATAAAATGTACACATAAATATTTAAATCGTGCTCTGTGCCATTAAATCGTGCTCTGTGCCGTTTGCGAGGACCTACGAGTCGGTTTCTTACTAGGGGCACAAAGAGATGACGGCAGTGGACAGGTCAGGATTTTATGTTGTGTAACTCCGGAACTAAATTCGAAAAGAGGACATTCAGAGCTCAGCAGCCTATTTGCTTTTCATTTACTAATCAATGTTTTCCCTTTCACTCAGGAAATATATCCCCCCGCTATTGATTCAAGTATGATTAAAAATGGATTGATTAATCACGGTGTCAGGAGCTCAGATGTAGTTGTTTTTTTTACCTTGGAGCATTAAATGCCATAAAAGTATATTGCTCAGGAGCTGACCAGGAGCCTCAAAGGGCCAAAGGTCCAGTTCATAGAGGAAGAGCAAAGGAAAATAAGCAATTTATCTCTGAAAAAACTCCCCTTCACTTTTATATCCCTCATGGCACCAGCCCAGAAAAACGACCACTGAGCCTTCATTTGATAGTTTATACCCTGGTGTCAGAAAGTCAATGTTGTAGTGTGTGTGTGTTTGGATGTGACAATATTAAAGAGATCATTTAACTGTAAAATCTGGGTTCAAATAAACCTACTATTAAAATTATAGACTGATCATGTTTTTGTCAGTGGGCAAACGTACAAAATCAGCAGGGGATCAAATACTTTTTTCCCTCACTATATATACAGTGAGGTAAAAAAGTATTAGATCCCCTGCTGATTTTGTACGTTTGCCCACTGACAAAGAAATGATCAGTCTATAATTTTAATGGTAGGTTTATTTGAACAGTGAGAGACAAAATAACAACAAAAAAATCCAGAAAAACGCATGTCAAAAATGTTATAAATTGATTTGCATTTTAATGAGGTATATAAGTATTTGACCCCCTCTCAATCAGAAAGATTTCTGGCTCCCAGGTGTCTTTTATACAGGTAACGAGCTGAGATTAGGAGCACACTCTTAAAGGGAGTGCTCCAAATCTCAGTTTGTTACCTGTATAAAAGACACCTGTCCACAGAAGCAATCAATCAATCAGATTCCAAACTCTCCACCATGGCCAAGACCAAAGAGCTCTCCAAGGATGTCAGGGTCAATATTGTAGACCTACACAAGGCTGGAATGGGCTACAAGACCATTGCCAAGCAGCTTGGTGAGAAGGTGACAACAGTTGGTGCGATTATTCGCAAATGGAAGAAACACAAAATAACTGTCCATTTCCCTCGGCCTGGGGCTCCATGCAAGATCTCACCTCGTGGAGTTGCAATGATCATGACAACGGTGAGGAATCAGCCCAGAACTACACGGGAGGATCTTGTCAATGATCTCAAGGCAGCTGGGACCATAGTCACCAAGAAAACAATTGGTAACACACTACGCCGTGAAGGACTGAAATCCTGCAGCGCTCGCAAGGTCCCCCTGCTCAAGAAAGCACATATACAGGCCCATCTGAAGTATGCCAATGAACATCTGAATGATACAGAGGAGAACTGGGTGAAAGTGTTGTGGTCAGATGAGACCAAAATCGAACTCTTTGGCATCAACTCAACTCGCCGTGTTTGGAGGAGGAGGAATGCTGCCTATGACCCAAATAACACCATCCCCACCGTCAAACATGGAGGTGGAAACATTATGCTTTGGGGGTGTTTTTCTGCTAAGGGGACAGGACAACTTCACCGCATCAAAGGGACGATGGACGGGGCCATGTACCGTCAAATCTTGGGTGAGAACCTCCTTCCCTCAGCCAGGGCATTGAAAATGGGTTGTGGATGGGTATTCCAGCATGACAATGACCCAAAACACACGTCCAAGGCAACAAAGGAGTGGCTCAAGAAGAGGCGCATTAAGGTCCTAGAGTGGCCTAGCCAGTCTCCAGACTTTAATCCCATAGAAAATCTGTGGAGGGAGCTGAAGGTTCGAGTTGCCAAACGTCAGCCTCGAAACCTTAATGACTTGGAGAAGATCTGCAAAGAGGAGTGGGACAAAATCCCTCCTGAGATGTGTGCAAACCTGGTGGCTAACTACAAGAAACGTCTGACCTCTGTGATTGCCAACAAGGGTTTTGCCACCAAGTACTAACTCATGTTTTGCAGAGGGGTCAAATACTTATTTCCCTCATTAAAATGCAAATAAATTTATAACATTTTTGACATGCGTTTTTCTGGATTTTTTTATTGTTATTCTGTCTCTCACTGTTCAAATAAACCAACCATTAAAATTATAGACTGATCATGTCTTTGTCAGTGGGCAAACGTACAAAATCAGCAGGGGATCAAATACTTTTTTCCCTCACTGTATATACATATACATACATACATACATACACATACATATACACATACATATAAATACATATCCATACATATATATACACATATCCTTTTTTTAAATATAATTCCCTTTATTACTTTCCAACCCCACCACCCCTCCCCTAATTGGAGTAAACTAGTGAACAACAACGCTTAGGCCTCTACTTCCAGCTTATACATAATATATACATTTTATGGACACAGCCAATTTTACAATAATTCTATTTTGTTTGTTTTTACTCCTGAACTTCCTCTACCCTCAACCTCTCCGATCATTTTCATGATGTCCATCCGGTTTGCTTCTATATGCCATATCTTTCTAACTGTGCTCTTTCACAAAAGCTCTCAACCTATAGCCTAAATACTAATTATGGACACAGTATGCTTTACATTAGTTATCTTGTTGTTGTTAGTTGTTATTAGTCCCATCCTTCAGCTCCATTCAACGCCTCCCATCTATCTTTTCACACCATCCATATTGGATTTCTATTTGCCATATATTTTTCAACTGTACTGTGATGTTTCATAAAAGTTCTGAACCCTTCTATTCTCATTGTTTCTACAGATTGTAAATTGAAAATAATTGTTTTTGTTAAAAGTATTATTACATTATTGATCGATTGACTATGACTTTTCAGATCAACCAGAAGTGCTATCTTCATGGTTATCTCCAGGTAAATATTGCAATCCTTCAGCCATTCCTAGACCTATGACCAAAAACAAGCTACAAATGGACAGTACCAAAACAAATGATCTAATTATTCCGTCTCTTCGCAGCAAAATCTGCAGAGCTGGGAAGATTGTATCCACCATATAAATAACATTATATTCTTAGCAAGAATTTTGTATAATAATTTAAATAGAAAATGTATAAGTTTCGAATCCGGCGTCGTTTTGCGTATCAGCTCATAAACACTTTATGCCATGGAATCGGTACGTCAAAAATCTCTTCCCAACTATTTTGCAATCTATATGGGATGGCTGTCAATCCTTTGGTCCTTAAATGAAACTGGTATACTTTTTTCTTTATCACAATTTTTTTCTTTAACCAATTATGTTCTTTAAAGTAGGGCCGACAGACAAGTTCCTTACTTTATCCCTCTTCCACTTTCCTCTTCCATTTTTGCGGTAATGCTGCAATTATTTGGTTGTAATTTTGGGTAGAGCAGACATTTCCAAATGTTTTTGTTAGCTGCATGTGTGACATAACTCCACCAGTCCTACCTATGATATAATTTACGAAGATTATACCTTTTTTAAACATTTTTCAAAAAAGAGTGTTTTTTTAATCAATTAGTATATTTGAATTTAACCACAATATTTGTTGCATTATTTGTTCTGTTGTTTCTGGAGGATTAAATTGAAATCGCAACCAACTTTTCTATGGCTTGTTTTAGAAATTGATATTTGGGAGATGATTTCCTTTTCAAATAACTGAAAGTGAGAGGTTGTAATCTGAATAAAGGGAAAAAGGCCATTCTTGAACATGGGTGAGACAATCTTACTAATTTCCTAGAGAACCAGTTCAGATTTAAGTATAACTTTTGTATAACTGAAGCTTTTAGTGATAGGTCTAATGCTTTATTATTTAATAATTTCTCTCCTCCAAATTCATATTCATTAGATAAATAGGCCCATTTAATTTTGTCTGGTTTACCGTTCCAAATAAAATGGAATATTTTTTTCTCATATCATTTCAAAAACTGTTCGCTAGGCGTAGGCAAGAACATAAGCAAATAGGTAAACTGGGATAATACTAAAGACTTAAATAGGGTGATTTTTCCACAAATAGACAGGTATTTACCTTTCATGGTAGTAAGATCTTATCTATTTTTGCTAACTTATTGGAGTGAGATCATTTATTTCATTTGGGATATGTATTCCGAGTATATCCACATCACCATCAGACCATTTTATTGGTAAACGACATGGTAATGTAAAAATTGTATTTTGTGGTGATCCAATACGTAATATAGTACATTCATCATAATTTGGTTGTAATCCAAAGAGGTTACAAAATGTATCTAGATCCTCTATGAGGCTGTGGAGGGATTCAAGTTGTGGATTTAAAAGAAAACATGAATCATCAGCGTACAATGACACCTTTGTTTTTAAACCCTGGATTTCTAATCCCTTAATATTATTGTTGGATCTGATTTTAATAGCTAACATTTCGATGGCCATAATAAATAGATATGCTGATAGTGGACAACCTTGTTTTACTCCTCTTGACAGTTTAAAACTTTCTGAGAAATAGCCATTATTTACTATTTTACACCTAGGGTTACCATACATGATTTTAACCCATTTTATAAGAGACTCTCCAAACTTGAAATGCTCCAGGCATTTATATATAAACTCCAGTCGTACTTTATCAAATGCCTTTTCAAAGTCTGTATAGAATAGCAGGCATGGTTTCCTGGATTTTCATAGTGTTCTATTGTTTCCAGTACTTGCCTTATATTATCTCCAATGTATCGTCCATGTAAAAAACCTGTCTGATTAGAATGAATAATGTCCGACAATACCTTTTTAATTCTATGCGCTATACATTTTGCTCGAATTTTTGCATCACAACTCTGAAGTGTAAGGGGCCTTCAATTTTTTGAATGGACTGGATCTTTATATTTTCCACTTGTATCCTGTTTCAGTAATAATGAAGTCTGACCTTCTTCTTGAGTGTCTTATAATCTACCATTTACATAGGAGTGGTTAACACATGCTAATAACGGTCCTCTGAGTATATCAAAAAAGGTTTGGTTTACCTCGACTGGTATACCATCCAACCCTGGATTCTTCCCGGACTTAAAGTCTTTAGTTGCATCCAGAAGTTCCACTTCTGTATTTTGACCTTCACATGAGTCTTTCTGTATGGCTGTTAATTTTACAATATCAACAGAAAAAAAATCCCTACAGTTAGCTTCAGTTAGTGGAGATTGAGGCGACTGAAACGAAAACATATGCTTAAAGTACTTTGCTTCATCCTTCAAAATATAATTTGGTGAATCATGGGTGACTTCATCATTTGTAACCAGTTTCAGTATATTTATTTTAGTAGCATTTCTATGTTGAAAATTTAAAAATAATTTGGTGCATTTTTCTCCAATATTCAATCAATTTTGCTTAATTTTTTATCATATATTACACTTGATCATTCTTGAATAAGTTTCTCCATTTACTTTCGTTTTTCCTCTAATTTATTTTATTTTTATTTATTTATTTATTCTAAGCCTCTATGTTACAGTTTTTATTGCTATCCTGGTGAAGCTGGAAATATTGTAAAAAAAAAATTCATGTATTTAACCCCTTATTTTAGGCACTAAACTATCTCCATATATACATTTAATTCATTTTGGGAATGACCAATGGGTGGGTTTCACATCCATCACATCCAATCACACTAAAGATAACAATGACATCATTAATAATATTATAATATTATTTTATTGAAATAACAATGGCAAGGCTATTTGCTCTTGGAATAATGAAAGGCCTTAATATTTCTATTAAACGTTCCAGCTGTCTTGATCTCCTAGCAAGAAGCCATATTGATTTGGCAATGCTCCAAGAAACACACCTGCTCCAAGAAGACACACATAGAATAGAGAACCATGTGTACAAACTGGCTGCTTTTTCATCAGCCCCAAACAAAACTAAAGGTGGAATCATAATGACACATAAGAAACTCAAACTCACCGTCTTGGTTAAAGGCAAAGACCAAGAAGGCAGAATCACTTTCCTGAAATGGATCCGTAATGGAAAGAAAATTGCCTTTATTATTGTGTATGCTCCAAATTCATATGATCCTAAGTTTTCTGATTATCTGAACAGCATATTGTTAGAATTAACTGAATCCCGTCTGGTTATTGGGGCAGACATTAATGCCATCTTGGACATGCGGGACTAATCGAATAAAACTAATTAAAATCCACATGCAACCAGCATACACTCTCTGATTACAACCTCATTGATGCCTGGCAAGCACATACAAAGAGTACACTTTCTACTCCAACAGGCATAAATCGTTCTCACAAATCGATGTAATACTATTATCTACACCTCTATTTTCTTTAATCAAGAGAAATACGACATATGAGCTTGTCTGTCCACCAAGCTTACTACTGCCAACATCAAATTTCAGAATCCCCTAAAAGAGCCACAAGATGGCATTTCAATGTTTCATTACTATAAAAAATCCTACATTCTGAGATCAATTTGAAGTTGAACTAAATAAATTCATAATGATTAATAAAAATTCAGTCGATGACCCCCGGATACAATTGGATAACCCAAAGTTTATATTAAAAATAATGCATCTGAAACAGGGGATTACTATCAGAACCCAAATTAATCAATCAAAGATTATCCTGCTTCTATAAAGAACTGTACACCTCTGATTTTAAATCCACACCAAGCCAGACTAAGTAATTTCTAAAATAATTTAAAACTCTTCTTCTATCAACAGAAGCCACCTCGCTAGGAGCCCAAATCACTCTCAATTAACTGAAAAGGGCATTGGATAGCATGAATAAAGGCAAATCACCTGGATGGGACGGTATTCCCCCTGAGGTCTATTTAACATTTTGGAATCAGTTAGGTCCATTATTGCTTGAAATGATTAATACAGCCGTTCACAAAAGGTTCATTTGGGAGATGTGAATACAGCACCAATTTAACTTTTATTTAAAGAAAGGTAAGGATGCCACCCAGTATTCTCACTATTACCCACTATATTTTATAAACACAGACATTAAACTGTTTTCCAAAATGTTGTCGTCCCGGCTCAAGACTTACTTACCCAAATTGATCCACGTGGACCAAAGCGGGTTTGTAACAAAGCGTTTATCCTCGGATAACCTCCGTTGGTTATTACACGTCTTAGATGCTTCATCAGAAACAACAGTTCCTTGTGCTGTATTATCTCACGACTCAGAAAAAAAGCTTTTGATAGACTAGAATTGTCATAACTCTGGTCTGTTATGGAACATATGGGAAATTGGCTCCAATTTCATTAATATGATTAAAATACCATATGCCAATCCCTCAGCCATAGTTATAACAGGGAACATCTGCTCTGCTCCGTTCAGAATCACTAGAAGCTGCAGACAAGGTGATCCAATTTTTGTCCTTTTTTATTATCAACGGAACCTCTGGACCAGGCAATTAATCAATTGAAGGAAATTACACCAATTTCCCTCCAGTGTGAAAAATGTATGCACTCACTAATTGTAAATTGCTCTGGATCAGAGCGTCTGCTAAATGAATAAAATGTCAACAACAAAAAAAAAAGTAAATCTAGTGATCACTTTATCTCATTATCCGCAGACGATATTTTACCATATCTAGACAATGTATCACAATCGCTCACAAACGCATTGAAGATCATAGATAACTTCACCTCAATCTCAAATTATGAAATGTATCTGACAAAATGTGACCGTTTCAGGAAACTAGGTGTATGTCGCGCATCACTACTTCACAGGAGAGCCATTTGAACGTAAAACTTATTTTTAAAATCAAAATGCATTTTTTGGGCAGAAATACCTTCTGGAACATGTGAACTTTCATGTGCCTTAATAACAAACTTGTATGCCATCTGTAAATATGAATAAAATAGGTTAAATTACGAGCCTAGTTGGTTTAGCCACAGAAAAAGACAGCAACCTTCCCGCTAGCCATGATTGGCTGAGATAATGAGTGGGCTGGAAATGCCGAGATATGAGTTCGGATTGGTCTGCCATGTTGTACTCTTCTGTCTATTTGAGCTAGTCAGTATGTGTAGGTAATCCTGTCTAACGCAGCTTTTAAAAATATATATTGTGTAGTAGAACTGCATAAGTATTGCTCTCCACTTTCTTGAGGACTGAGTTTTGAAATCAGTGCAATTAGAAGATGGAGAAAAAACTACAGTTTGAGTGAGAAGCGTCAGTCCATGTATAAAGGTAAGATAGTCTAGCTAGCTACATTTTCATATATTACAAGTTTCTAATTTTGTCAGAAAGATGTTTTCATTTCAAGTTAAAGTGTACTGTTAGCTAGCTAGCTAACGTTAGCTGGCTGGCTCACTGGCTAACGTTACGTGTATGATCTGTGTAGTAATATTATTCGTATCTCAGAGCCATTTGCTTTGCTAGTTATAGCCTAATGTTAGCTAGCTAACATTGAACCTGGTTGGTTAGCTACCTGCTGATTCATGCAGGGTAGTAACGTCATGAGTTGGGATTATGGTTCATTGTTTAGCTAGCTAGCTAGCTACATGTCTTAACAAAAGACTCCACTATGCAAGTAACATTGAACCTGGTTGGTTAGTTACCTGCAGATTCATGCAGGGTAGCAACATCATGAGTTGGGATCATGGTTCATTGTTTAACTAGCTAGCTAGCTACATGTCTTAATAAAAGACTCCACTATGCAAGTAATCATTTCAATAGAATGTTAATGATGTCACTGAGAAACTGTTGATAGACGTAGCTGGTTAATTCGCTCTGGCTATCTACTCTGATTTCACAGCACTCTCGTCTGTGTGTGCCAGAGCGCAGAATAACTGACGAATTTACGAATGCTCAACACCCGTTGAATATGGCCGGTGTCAGTAAACGTTGGCATAAAAGCGTACATTTTTGCCAGAAGCACAGTTGCCGTCACCAACACCCTGGATAACATAAAAACACCCTAACCAGCTGTGCTAGGGCGAGTAAAATGGTCAGTGAGCTGTTATCTCATTTGTGTCTGGAAGTAGCTAGCAAGCTAGCCAACGTTACATTTACATTTACATTTTAGTCATTTAGCAGACGCTCTTATCCAGAGCGGCTTACAGGAGCAATTAGGGTTAAGTGCCTTGCTCAAGGGCACATTTACGTCATTTAGCAGACGCTCTTATCCAGAGCGACTTACAAATTGGTGCATTCACCCTATAGCCAGTTGGAAAACCACTTTACACTTTTTTTTTTTTTGGGGGGGGGGGGGGGGGGGGGGGGGTAGAAGGATTACTTTATCCTATCCCAGGTATTCCTTAAAGAGGTGGGGTTTCAAATGTCTCCGGAAGGTGGTGAGTGACTCCGCTGTCCTGGCGTCGTGAGGGAGCTTGTTCCACCATTGGGGTGCCAGAGCAGCGAACAGTTTTGACTGGGCTGAGCGGGAACTATGCTTCCGCAGAGGAAAGGGAGCCAGCAGGCCAGAGGTGGATGAACGCAATGCCCTCGTTTGGGTGTAGGGACTGATCAGAGCCCGAAGGTACGGAGGTGCCGTTCCCCTCACTGCTCCATAGGCAAGCACCATGGTCTTGTAACGGATGCGAGCTTCAACTGGAAGCCAGTGGAGTGTGCGGAGGAGGGGGGTGACGTGAGAGAACTTGGGAAGGTTGAACACCAGACGGGCTGCGGCATTCTGGATGAGTTGTAGGGGTTTAATGGCACAGGCAGGGAGGCCAGCCAACAGCGAGTTGCAGTAATCCAGACGGGAGATGACAAGTGCCTGGATTAGGACCTGTGCCGCTTCCTGTGTAAGGCAGGGTCGTACTCTCCGAATGTTGTAGAGCATGAACCTGCAGGATCGGGTCACCGCCTTGATGTTAGCGGAGAACGACAGGGTGTTGTCCAGGGTCACGCCAAGGCTCTTCGCACTCTGGGAGGAGGACACAACGGAGTTGTCAACCGTGATGGCGAGATCATGGAACGGGCAGTCCTTCCCCGGGAGGAAGAGCAGCTCCGTCTTGCCAGGATTCAGCTTGAGGTGGTGATCCGTCATCCATACTGATATGTCTGCCAGACATGCAGAGATGCGATTCGCCACCTGGTTATCAGAAGGGGGAAAGGAGAAGATTAGTTGTGTATCGTCAGCGTAGCAATGATAGGAGAGGCCATGTGAGGATATGACAGAGCCAAGTGACTTGGTGTATAGGGAGAATAGGAGAGGGCCTAGAACTGAGCCAATTAGCTTGGGTGCTTGACTGCTATTGTTAGGACAGAATGGTCGGATCAACCCTTAAAGAGATGGGTGGGGCTAAAGCTTAAGAGGGTGTGAACGATGCTGAATGGGTGTTGACATAGAAGGGCTCTCCAGTAGTAGTACCAAAACATTCAAAGGTCATTTTCTCAAAAGTGAGGTTAAAAAGTTGATCAACTTTCAAATTATAATTACTTTTCCATTGTTCCTCAACTGTACCATGTTCTAGCTCTCAGTCTCTACTTTTATCCAATGTAAAAAACACAATTTAAAATGTTGCTACATAAGCCGATTTGAGCCCGTCGGTCACAAATCCGCTCTACTGCCTCTCAATGCCCCCATGGAGGACTCCATCTCTACTTATGGAATCCCTCATTTTCCATTTTAAATATTTGGCAATAGATATATTTCCTTCTTTTGATAAAACCATTGCCAGAAACTTTAACAGAACGCTTAAATCAATTCAATCTGACCTCAGTAGATGGAATAATATCCAAGTTGCCTTTACCGGCAGAATATCTATTGTCAAAATGAATATATTGCCACGGCTGAATTTCTGTAGTTGAATTCTTCCCATGACTCCCCCTTCTGGCTATTGGGATAAAATTCACAGTGCGGTTTCAACATTTATAAGGTAAACGATCCCAGATAAAATTAATGGGTCTGGGTTATTTTTGTATGCATTTATTTGATTGTTTTTGTGCCTGTAACCCCCCTCTGAAAAAAAAAAGGATCACGAAGGAGGGAGAGGGGGAAATATGGATTGTGTGTGTGTGTGTATGTGCGTGCCTGCATGTGTGTGTGTGCTTGCGTGCATATTATGTGTGTGTGCGTGCGTGCATAGTTTTTTTGTATACGGTGGCTTGCGAAAGTATTCACCCCCCTTGGCATTTTTCATATTTGCATAATCATCAAACAGGCAAAGAGTCAATACAGGACTAAGATTGAATCGTACTACACCGGCTCTGATGCTCGTCGGATGTGGCAGGGCTTGAAAACTATTACAGACTATAAAGGGAAGCACAGCAGTGAGCTGCCCAGTGACACAAGCCTACCAGACGAGCTAAACCACTTCTATGCTCGCTTCGAGGCAAGCAACACTGAAGCATGCATGAGAGCACCAGCTGTTCCGGATGACTATGTGATCACGCTCTCCGTAGCCGATGTGAGTAAGACTTTTAAGCAGGTCAACATTCACAAGGCCGCAGGGCCAGATGGATTACCAGGACGTGTACTCCGAGCATGTGCTGACCAACTGGCAAGTTTCTTCACCGACATTTTCAACATGTCCCTGACTGCGTCTGTAATACCAACATCTTTCAAGCAGACCACCATAGTCCCGTGCCCAAGGACACTAAGATAACCTGCCGAAATGACTACCGACCCGTAGCACTGACATCTGTATCCATGAAGTGCTTTGAAAGGCTGGTCATGGCTCACATCAACATCATTATCCCAGAAACCCTAGACCCACTCCAATTTGCATACCGCCCCAACAGATCCACAGATTATGCAATCTCTATTGCACTCCATACTGACCTTTCCCACCTGGACAAGAGGAACACCTATGCTATTTATTGACTACAGCTCAGCGTTCAACACCATAGTGCCCTCAAAGTTCATCACTAAGCTAAGGATCCTGGGACTAAACACCTCCCTCTGCAACTGGATCCTGGACTTCCTGACGGGCCACCCCCAGGTGGTAAGGGTAGGTAACAACACATCTGCCACGCTGATCCTCAACACGGGGGCCCCTCAGGGGTGCGTGCTCAGTCCCCTCTTCTACTCCCTTTTCACCCATGACTGCATGGCCAGGCATGACTCCAACACCATCATTAAGTTTGCTGATGACACAACAGTGGTAGGCCTGATGAGACAGCCTATAGGGAGGAGGTCAGAGACCTGGCTGTGTGGTGCCAGGATAACAACCTCTCCCTCAACGTGACCAAGACAAAGGAGATGATTGTGGACTACAGGGAAAAAAAGAGGACTGAGCTCATCGACAGGGCTGTAGTGGAACAGGTTGGGAGCTTCAAGTTCCTTGGTGTCCACATCACTAACGAACTATCATGGTCCAAACACACCAAGACAATCGTGAAGAGGGCACGACAAAGCCTATTCCCCCTCAGGAGACTGAAAAGATTTGGCATGGGTCCTCAGATCCTCAAAAAGTTATACAGCTGCACCATCGAGAGCATCCTGACTGGTTGCATCACCGCCTGGTATGGTAACTGCTCTGCCTCCGACCGCAAGGCACTACAGAGGGTAGTGCGTACGGCCCAGTACATCACTGGGGCCAAGCTTCCTGCCATCCAGGACCTCTATACCAGGCAGTGTCAGAGGAAGGCCCTCAAAATTGTCAAAGACTCCAGCCACCCTAGTCATATACTTTTCTCTATGCTATCGCATGGCAAGCGGTACCGGAGCGCCAAGTCTAGGTCCAAAAGGCTTCTCAACAGCTTCTACCCCCAAGCCATAAGACTCCTGAACAGCTAATCATGGCTACCCAGACTATTTTCACTGCCCCCCCACCCCCACCCCCACCCCACCTTTTTACGCTGCTGCTACTCTGTGAATTATTTATGCATAGTCACTTTAACTCTACCCACATGTACATATTACCTCAACTACCTCAACTAGCCGGTGCCCCCGCACATTGACTCTGCACCGGTACCCCCCTGTATATAGCCACCCTACTGTTATTTTATTTCACTTCTGCTCTTTTTTTCTCAACACTTTTTTGTTGTTGTTGTTTTATTTTACTTTTTTATTAACAAATAAATGCATTGTTGGTTAAGGGCTGTAAGTAAGCATTTCACGGTAATGTCTACACCTGTTGTATTCGGCGCATGTGTCAAATACAATTTGATTTGATTTGACTTGATTTGATACTACTCGCTTGTTTCCTGTTGGGGAGATTGAGTCATTTGTGGCTGATGTATTACTTCATAATGTGGCAAGTACGTTTGATTTATTCCCTTCGAACTATGAGCGTCCAGCCGGTGTGCCTTGATTTCAGAAGAAAGTAATGACAGGTTATCAAAATAGGCTAGAAGGAGCACAGCACGGAAACCTTAGGTTATGTGATTTGGTGATTGATTCTTTTGAAATTACTATTGGCTGCTTTTCACCGGAACAACTGTATGGGGTGTCGCCATGTATAGCCATGTTTCTCTCACAATGAAATCCAGCAGAGCTTGACAGAAGTAATTGCTATTGTTTCAAGTGAAGGCATTGCTACACTCAGGATGGGGTTCAGCAGAACAAAGTGGATATGATGCATTTGGGGAAAGAATGGTGATTAGGATAAGAACTTCAAAAAGTTCAGGGTTATTACATGAGTCAGGTTTGCAAAGCACAAACTTATAAGGACAAACTTCTGTCTAAACTAAAGTTGTATGTGTTTTTCCCGAAATGCAGGGTCATCTTCACAGATATGCACCATCCATTATTAGGGCTTCAAGCAGTGCAGCTGTGGGAAACCCTATTGTTTTTCTTGGTGTTCATTATTTTACTTCCTCTGCCAATTTGGTGAAAAAAAATCATATTCCTGTGACATAATAAAGCCTAAGAAAATGTAACCTTCCATGATGATAAAGAGGGCCACACCCTCTCATGTGATGCCATGCCAAATGGCTGCATGATGGGGCTATAACAAGCGGTTTAAAAAATGTAAACTTTGAAAGCTCACGCCCCTCACCCTGTGTGACCTAGAGTCAAGACATTTGGTACATAGGTTCCTCTCCACACAAGGAACACATTTGCCTAAGGACCCATAAGGTCTGCCATGATGGACTTTCCGCTATTTCAAATGTTTGTGAAAAACACTTTAAATGCTACACCTCTGGCTGATCGAATGAACATTATACTCAAAACGTAATATGTGTCACATTGTACAAAGATTAGAAGACAGGCGCAGGAATACATATTAGGGTGTTTTATTACTCCACCCAACACAAGTTACGTCATACAAAACGACGGGGACGAAGCCCAAAACAAACACGTATATACTGTATATAACACAGGGATGTAACCCAAACAAAAGAGCGAGGTTTAAACCTCCAAACAATACACGGGACGAGACCCGTAATAACAAGAACATAATACACGGTACTCACGAGACCAACGGACATGGGACAATAATCGTCAAGGACAATGGGGAACAGAGGGCACATATATACACATACTAATCAGGGGAAATGGGAACCAGGTGTGCGTAATGAGACAAGACAGTCCGGGGTTGGTGGTAATGATCCTGGTCAGTGACACCTAGAAGACCGGGTGACGTAGACCTCCGGAGCTGGCGAACAGAATGAGCAGCAGTACCCGGGGGGATCCGTGACTATATGTGGCTCTATGGACCAAGGTCTCTTAACACAATATTTTTCCAGGCCAGGATCACAAACAACATGACCACTACTGACCAAGAAACATTTACTTGGGTGTGGTCTGGCACATAAATCCATATAAATCAGACAGGCATTTTCTTATTGTAACAAAACTTAATAGACATGTTCCAAACACTGTCAAGACTTAACATATGCAAGTACATTCAGATTGACCACATCGTGGCACTAAAACATGCACATATGTAAATCTCATGAGTGATGGAATTTGGGACACATGCTCAGGGATGTGAGTGTAGCTGACATGTAGAGTATGGTTCTGTTTGGCCGCATGGTGGCACTGTAGGAAGTAAAAATGTATGCAAGCTCATTGGCTTATAGCAGCCATGTTGTCTGAGCTAGAGTCTTGGGAAAGACTCCATAGATACTATACACCAAATGTTGTGCTGATCGGTCCAGCGGTTCTGGAGAAGAAGATGTTTAAAGTAGTCAACATCATTAAAAATGGTCCAAAATCCATATAAAGCATATTGCATGATCTGTTTGATTTTGATATCTGATATTTGGCAAGCGTGGTAAGGAGTACATAAGTAGCTCATCCTAGGGCCTAATGTGTCTAATTTCTCCTGATGGTGGCACAGTGGGGCCATAGCTTGAACCCTGGCCTGGCTGCTTGCAGCTATATTTATGTTTTGTTATCAAAAACCTAAACAAAACAACAGATTTCTCATCGGTTAAACTGGCATTCATACATCAGTCTGCAATATCTTATGCTGTTTGGGAAAACATCATTCAGGTCTCGAAAACAGAATACTTTTGTGGCGTTCTCTTTTTCTAAATAAATTAAGTGTTTAGAGTCAGTCCCACAAATTCAACCAGTTCATAAAATCCAGTGGAGTAATGTTTCGGGCACACAAAAGTTTTTGTTGTTGTTGTTGTTGCTTTGATGTATGACTCCTCGCCACGTACCTCATCTCTTCAAATATATTGTTTTTAAATAGACTCTGCGAAGACAAGATTGCATTATACAGTCAATATTGCACATCTGGCTTTTGACTCCAACACAACTGATGAAATGAGAACCTCTGGTGACGATTTATTTTGATTTGGGAAAACAATTGTATCTCATCCCTAACGTCTTGCCGTGGGTTGGCTTGGAAAATCACTCCTCTTTCTCTCTCCAAGCTGCATGTCTAGCCTGTGCTGGTCAGACTCAACTCTTGTAACTAGGCAAATGTCAAAATGCATTTAGACAGATATGCATCAGAGCCACGTTAGAAAACTAAGTATGATCATCCAGATCATTGGTTCTCATATCTCACTGTGTATTGTTCCTCTGAGTAAAAAGCAGTCATCAATCAAATTTCACTCCTATACTCCAGACATGGGCTTTTATCTGGAGTCTTTGAAGTTCCTTATTCTTTTAAAGCCATATAAAACCGACAGTCATCATAAATGTTTTATAAGAACACACAAAGAATCTGGAGACAGGAACCTTCAGATCAGACCAGAGGTGGATCAAACCTCTCAAACATTCCAAACTCTCTTCTTCCCTTGCACTATTCCCAAGACTTTCCTGGTTCTTTTTTTCAGATGGAACTACACTGAGTATACAAACATTAAGGACACCTGCTCTTTCCATGACACAGACTGACCAGGTGAATCCAGGTGAAAGCTATGATCCCTTATTGATGGCACTAGTTAAATCCACTTCAAATCAATCAAATCAAATCAAATTGTATTTGTCACATGTGCCGAATACAACCTTACCGTGAAATGCTTACATACAAGCTCTTAACCAACAATGCAGTTCAAGAAAGAGTTAAGAAAATATTTACTAAATAAACTAAAGTAAAAAATTAAATGAAAATTAAAAGTAACACAATAAAATAACAATAACAAGGCTATGTACAGGGGGTACCGGTACCGAGTCAGTGTGCGGGGTTACAGGTTAGTCGAGGTAATTTGTACATGTAGGTAGGGGTAAAGTGACTATGCATAGTTAATAAACAGCGAGTAGCAGCAGTGTAAAAACAAAGGGGGGGGGGGGGGGGGGGGGGGGTCAATGTAAATAGTCCGGGTGCCCATTTGATTAATTGTTCAGCAGCCTTGTGGCATGTGGGTAGAAGCTGTTAAGCAGCCATTTGGTTCTAGACTTGACGCTCCGGTACCGCTTGCCGTGCGGTAGCAGAGAGAACAGTCTATGACTTGGGTGACTGGAGTCTTTGACATTTTTGGTAATTCCTCTGACACCACCTAGCATATAGGTCCTGGATGGCAGGAAGCTTGGCCCCAATGATGTACTGGGCCGTACGCACTATCCTCTGTAGTGTCTTACGGTCAGATAACGAGCAGATGCCATACCAGGCAGTGATGCAACCAGTCAGGATGCTCTCGATGGTGCAGCTGTATAACTTTTTGAGGATCTGGGGACCCCATCCCAACTCTTTTCTGCACCCTGAGGGGGAAAAGGTGTTGTCGTGCCCTCTTTACGACTGTCTTGGTGTGTTTGGACCATGATAGTTTGTTGGTGATGTGGACACCAAGGAACTTGAAACTCTTGACCCGCTCCACTACAGCCCCGTCAATGTTAATGGGGGCCAGTTTGGCAAGCCTTTTCCTGTAGTCTACGATCAGCTCCTTTGTCTTGCTCACATTGAGGGAGAGGTTGTTGTCCTGGCACCGCACTGCCAGGTCTCTGACCTCCTCCCTATTGGCTGTCTAATCCTTGTCGGTGATCAGGCCTACCATTGTTTTGTCGTCAGCAAACTTAATGATGGTGTTGGATCGTGTTTGGCCACGCAGTTATGGGTGAACAGGGAGTACAGGGGGGGACTAAACACGCCCCAGGGTTGATGATCAGCGTGTGTTGTTGCCTTCCCTTAACACCTGGGGGCGGCCTGTCAGGAAGTCCAGGATCCAGTTGCAGAGGGAGGTGTTTAGTCCCAGGGTCCTTAGCTTAGTGATGAGCTTTGTTTTGCACTATGGTGTTGAATGCTGAGCTGTAGTCAATGAACAGCATTCTCACATAGGTGTTCCTTTTGTCCAGGTGGGAGAGAGCAGTGTGGAGGGCGATTGAGATTGCATCATCTGTGGATCTGTTGGGTCGGTATGCGATTTGGAGTGGGTCCAGGGTTTCCGGGATGATAGTGTTGATGTGAGCCATGACCAGCCTTTCAAAGCACTTCATGGCTACTGACGTGAGTGCTATGGGACGGTAATCATTTAGGCAGGTTACCTTCGCTTCCTTGGGCACAGGGACTATGGTGGTCTGCTTGAAACATGTAGGTATTACAGACTCGGTAAGGGAGAGGTTGAAAATGTCAGTGAAGACACTTGCCAGTTGGTCTGCACATGCTTTGAGTACATGTCCTGGTAATCCATCTGGCCCCAGATGGATGTTGACCTGTTTAAAGGTCTTGCTCACATCGGCTACCGAGAGCATGATCACACAGTCGTCCGATGCTCTCATGCATACTTCAGTGTTGCTTGCCTCGAAGCGAGCACAAAAGGCATTTAGCCCGTCTGGTAGGCTCGCGTCACTGGGCAGCTCGTGGCTGGGTTTCCCTTTGTAGTCCGTAATATTTTGCAAGTCCTGCCACATCCGACGAGCGCCAGAGCCGGTGTAGTAGGATTCAATCTTAGTCCTGTATTGACACTTTGCCTGTTTGATGGTTCGTCTGAGGTGGTATACTCCTCAATGCCATTGGATGAATCCCGGAACATATTCCAGTCTGTGCTAGCAAAACAGTCCTGTAGCCTAGCATCCGCGTCATCTGACCACTTCCGTATTGAGCGAGTCACTGTTGCTTCCTGCTTTAGTTTTTGCTTGGAAGCAGGAATCAGGATGATAGAGATATGGTCAGATTTGGCAAATGGAGGGTGAGGGAGAGCTTTGTATGCGTCTCTGTGTGTGGACTAAAGGTGTTCTAGAGTTTTTCTCCCCTTTGGTGACATGCTGGTAGAAATGAGGTAAAACAGATTTAAGTTTGCCTGCATTAAAGTCCCCGGCCACAAGGAGCGCTGCTTCTGGATGACCATTTTCTTGTTTGCTTATGGCCTTATACAGCTCGTTGAGTGTGGTCTTAGTGCCAGCATCGGTTTGTGGTGGTAAATAGATGGCTACGAATAATATAGATGAGAACTCTCTTGGTAGATAGTGTGGTCTGCAGCTTATCATGAGGCACTCTACCTCAGGCAAGCAATACCTCGAGACTTCTTTAACATTAGACATCGCGCACCAGCTGTTATTGACAAATAGACACACACCCCCGCCCCTTGTCTTACCAGACGTGGCAGCTCTGTCCTGCCGATGCATGTCTGACATGTATTGGGGTGCACAATCTTAGATTGGTTTAAAAACCAATAGAAGAATCCAAAAATGTATTGTGAAACTCATAGGCAGCAAGTGCAGAGACCTTAAAACCGGTGTAATGTGTGCTCTCCGTCTGGTTTTGGCCAGTACCCATGCTGCATCATTCTGTATGTTATGCAGTTGACCAATGGCTTTCTTGGGTAGACCAGACAGGAGAGCATTACAGTAGTCAAGCCTGCTTGTAATAAAAGCATGGATGAGTCTCTCTGTATCAGCCTGAGAGAGAAACGGCCGCACCTTGGCAATGTTCCTCAGTTGGTAAAAAGCTATGTTGGTCACATTCCTAATGTGTGATTTAAAATAACACCTAGGTTTTTTACCTGGTGTTTTATATTTATTGCCTGTGTATTAAAATGTGTCGATAAATTCTCTCTCTGTGCTTTGGCTCCAACAATAAGTACCTTGATCTTGTCTTGATTTACCTGGAGGAAGTTGTGAGCCAATCAAGTATTTAAATCGCTAAAACAGTATAATAATTTATCAGTGGAGCTAAAATCCTCTGGTGACACAGAAATGTAAAGTTGTGTATAAACTGCGCAGCAGTAAAAATCAATGATGTGCTTTCTGATAATGCTGCGAAGGGGTAACATATGTAAATTGAACAGTACCGGACCAAAAAGCGAACCTTGTGGAACGCGACATGTGATATGTATTTTCTCTGAGTTATATTCACCAAGGGTGACAAAAACTCACGACCGGTTAAATACGCCCTAAACAAATTTAGAACTGCATCGGAGAGGCCAACCCACCTCTCCAGTCTGTCCAGAAGGACATCATGGTCAACAGTGTCGAATGCAGCACTTAAATCTAAGAGTGCAAGGACAGAGAGCTGTTTGGCATCTGTGTTGGCTCTAAGATCATTTATAACTTTAACTAAGTCTGTCTCTGCAATATGGACACTCAATCATTACAATATTTTTTTATTGGTATATTTACAAACATATATAATGATAAATAGACTTGAAACTTGTATCTCATTATGGTGTATGGTGAAATAAGTATAGCCAGTTATAATTGTAATGGCTTAGCTGATAATAACAAAAGAAGAACAATATTTACATGGCTCAAAGAGAAGGAATATAATATATATATTGTATACAGGAAACTCATTAAACAATTTGAGATGAAGTTGCATGGAAAAAGGAATGGGCGGGGGGGGAATATATACTGCTCAAAAAAATTAAGGGAACACTAAAATAACACATCCTAGATCTGAATGAATGAAATAATCTTATTAAATACTTTTTTCTTTACATAGTTGAATGTGCTGACAACAAAATCACACAAAAATTATCAATGGAAATCAAATTGATCAACCCATGGAGGTCTGGATTTGGAGTCACCCTCAGAATTAAAGTGGAAAACCACACTACAGGCTGATCCAACTTTGATGTAATGTCCTTAAAACAAGTCAAAATCAGGCTCAGTAGTGTGGGTGGCCTCCACGTGCCTGTATGACCTCCCTACAACGCCTGGGCATGCTCCTGATGAGGTGGTGGATGGTCTCCTGAGGGATCCCAGACCTGGACTAAAGCATCCGCCAACTCCTGGACAGTCTGTGGTGCAACGTGGCGTTGGTGGATGGAGCGAGACATGATGTCCCAGATGTGCTCAATTGGATTCAGGTCTGGGGAACGGGCGGGCCAGTCCATAGCATCAATGCCTTCCTCTTGCAGGAACTGCTGACACACTCCAGCCACATGAGGTCTAGCATTGTCTTGCATTAGGAGGAACCCAGGGCCAACCGCACCAGCATATGGTCTCACAAGGGGTCTGAGGATCTCATCTCGGTACCTAATGGCAGTCAGGCTACCTCTGGCGAGCACATGGAGGGCTGTACGGCCCCCCAAAGAAATGCCACCCCACACCTTGACTGACCCACCGCCAAAAAGGTCATGCTAGAGGATGTTGCAGGCAGTAGAACGTTCTCCACGGCGTCTCCAGACTCTGTCACGTCTGTCACATGTGCTCAGTGTGAACCTGCTTTCATCTGTGAAGAGCACAGGGCGCCAGTGGCGAATTTGCCAAACTTGGTGTTCTCTGGCAAATGCCAAACGTCCTGCACGGTGTTGGGCTGTAAGCACAACCCCCACCTGTGGACGTCGGGCCCTCATACCACCCTCATGGAGTCTGTTTCTGACCGTTTGAGCAGACACATGCACATTTGTGGCCTGCTGGAGGTCATTTTGCAGGGCTCTGGCAGTGCTCCTCCTGCTCCTCCTTGCACAAAGGCGGAGGTAGCAGTCCTGCTGCTGGGTTGTTGCCCTCCTACGGCCTCCTCCATGTCTCCTGATGTACTGGCCTGTCTCCTGGTTGCGCCTCCATGCTCTGGACACTACGCTGACAGACACAGCAAACCTTCTTGCCACAGCTCGCATTGATGCGCCATCCTGGATGAGCTGCACTACCTGAGCCACTTGTGTGGGTTGAAGACTCCGTCTCATGCTACCACTAGAGTGAAAGCACCGCCAGCATTCAAAAGTGACCAAAACATCAGGCAGGAAGCATAGGAACTGAGAAGTGGTCTGTAGTCACCACCTGCAAAACCAGTCCTTTATTGGGTGTGTCTTGCTAATTGCCTATAATTTCCACCTGTTGTCCATTCCATTTGCACAACAGCATGTGACATTTATTGTCAATCAGTGTTGCTTCCTAAGTGGACAGTTTGATTTCACAGAAGTGTGATTGACTTGGAGTTACATTGTGTTGTTTAAGTGTTCCCTTTATTTTTTTGAGCAGTGTACTTCTCCCATGGGCAAAGAAATTCAAAAGGGGTAATGATATTAATTAATAGTAATTTTGATCCGAATGGGTAAATTTTCCAAATAGATACACAAGGTAGATGGATTATTTTAAATATGTTATTGGACCATAAACAGATATGGCTCATTAACCTTTACGGACCAATAATGATGATCCACACTTCTTTGACAATATATATAACAAATTATCAACCCTGCAAGCAATTCAAGACAATATTATTATGGTGGGGGATTATAATACTGTTTTAAATAGCTCAATGGACCGTAAAGGAATTCACACCACAAACAATCACCCACATGCTCTTAAGGAAATTGTGAATGTCATGGATACATTAGAACTAGTAGATATATGGAGGCTTAAATTTCCTGATCTAGTGAGATATAAATATAATTATTATTATTATTAGTTATACAGTAGGGAGAACAAGTATTTGATACACTGCCGATTTTGCAGGTTTTCCTACTTACAAAGCATGTAGAGGTCTGTAATTTTTATCAAAAATCCAGAAAATCACATTGTATGATTTTTAAGTAATTAATTTGCATTTTATTGCATGACATAAGTATTTGATCACCTACCAACCAGTAAGAATTCCGGCTCTCACAGACCTGTTAGTTTTTCTTTAAGAAGCCCTCCTGTTCTCGACTCATTACCTGTATTAACTGCACCTGTTTGAACTCGTTACCTGTATAAAAGACACCTGTCCACACACTCAATCAAACAGACTCCAACCTCTCCACAATGGCCAAGACCAGAGAGCTGTGTAAGGACATCAGGGATAAAATTGTAGACCTGCACAAGGCTGGGATGGGCTACAGGATAATAGGCAAGCAGCTTGGTGAGAAGGCAACAACTGTTGGCACAATTATTAGAAAATGGAAGAAGTTCAAGATGACGGACAATCACCCTCGGTCTGGGGCTCCATGCAAGATCTCACCTTGTGGGGCATCAATGATCATGAGGAAGGTGAGGGATCAGCCCAGAACTACACGGCAGGACCTGGTCAATGACCTGAAGAGAGCTGGGACCACAGTCTCAAAGAAAACCATCAGTAACACACTACGCCGTCATGGATTAAAATCCTGCAGCGCACGCAAGGTCCCCTTGCTCAAGCCAGCGCATGTCCAGGCCCATCTGAAGTTTGCCAATGACCATCTGGATGATCCAGAGGAGGAATGGGAGAAGTTCATGTGGTCTAATGAGACAAAAATAGTGCTTTTTGGTCTAAACTCCACTCGCCGTGTTTGGAGGAAGAAGAAGGATGAGTACAACCTCAAGAACACCATCCCAACTGTGAAGCATGGAGGTGGAAACATCATTCTTTGGGGATGCTTTTCTGCAAAGGGGACAGGATGACTGCACCGTATTGAGGGGAGGATGGATGGGCCCATGTATTGCGAGATCTTGGCCAACCACCTCCTTCCCTCAGTAAGAGCACTGAAGATGGGTCGTCGCTGGGTCTTCCAGCATGACAACGACCCGAAACACACAGCCAGGGCAACTAAGGAGTGGCTCCGTAAGAAGCATCTCAAGGTCCTGGAGTGGCCTAGCCAGTCTCCAGACCTGAACCCAATAGAAAATCTTTGGAGGGAGCTGAAAGTCTGTATTGCCCAGCGACAGCCCCGAAACCTGAAGGATCTGGAGAAGGTCTGTATGGAGGAGTGGGCCAAAATCCCTGATGCAGTTTGTGCAAACCTGGTCAAGACCTACAGGAAACGTATGATCTCTGTAATTGCAAACAAAGGTTTCTGTACCAAATATGAAGTTATGCTTTTCTGATGTATCAAATACTTATGTCATGCAATAAAATGCAAATTAATTACTTAAAAATCATACAATGTGATTTTCTGGATTTTTGTTTTAGATTCCGTCTCTCACAGTTGAAGTGTACCTATGATAAAAATTACAGACCTCTACATGCTTTGTAAGTAGGAAAACTTGCAAAATTGGCAGAGTATCAAATACTTGTTCTCCCCACTGTACATGGCGGAGACTCAATCAAGCTAGTTGTCTTAACTTCTTTCTTATCTCATTCTCATTGGCACCAAAGGTTTAAAAAGTGTTGATAGGGGACAGAATGCGTTCGGACCATCATATAATTGGCATATACATTACTCTTACTGAATTTCCATGTGGGCGAGAATATTGGAATTTTAATCAAAGCCTATTGGATGATAATTTATTTATAATTAGAACAAAGGAATTTATAACTGATTTTTTTCCGACATAACATAGGTACAGCAAATCCCCTTATTGTATGGGACACCTTTAAATGTGCCTTTAGAGGCCATGCAATTCAGTTCTCATCTCGAAAACAAAAGCAATTTAGGTCAAAAGAGTTTATACTAACAAAGGAAATAGAAAGTCTAACAGAACAGATAGATGGCAATAAAAACTGTAACATAGAGGCTCAGAATAAATTAGAGGAAAAACAAAAAGAAATGGAGAAACTTATTCAAGAAAGATCAAATGTAATATATTATAAAAATAATGCAAACTGGATGGAATATGGGGAAAAATGCACAAAATTATTTTTTAATCTTCAATATTGGAATGCTACCAAAAATAATGTAATGAAACTGGTTACAATTGAAGGAGTCACCCATGATTCACCAAATTATATTTTGAAGGAGGAAACAAAGTACTTTAAGCATTTGTTTTATTTTCAGTCACCTCCATCTCCACTAACTGAAGCTAATTGTAGAGATTTAGTTTCTATTGATAATGTAAAATTAACAGCCATACAGAAAGACTCATGTGAAGGTGAAATTACAGAGGAGGAACTTATGGATGCAATTAAAGACTTTAAGTCCGGGAAAACTCCAGGGTTGGATGGTATACCAGTCGAGGTATACTAAACCTTTTTTGATAAATTAAGAGGACCGTTATTAGCATGTTTTAACCACTCCTATGTAAATGGTAGATTATCTGACACTCAAGAAGAAGGTCTGATTTCATTATTACTGAAACAGGATACAAGTGGGAAATATAAAGATCCAAAATTGGAGACCCCTTACACTTCAATGTTGTGATGCAAAAATTCAAGCAAAAAGTATAGCGCATAGAATTAAAAAGGTATTGTCGGATTTTATTCATTCTAATCAGACAGGTTTTTTTACATGGAAGATACATTGGAGATAATATAAGGCAAGTATTGGAAACAATAGAACACTATGGAAAATATGGGAAACCAGGCCTGCTATTCATAGCAGACTTCGAAAAGGCATTTGATAAAGTATGACTGGGGTTTATATATAAATGCCAGGAGCATTTCAATTTTGAAGAATCTCTTATAAAATGGGTCAAAATCATGTATACTAACACTAGGTGTAAAATAGTAAATAATGGCTATTTCTCAGAAAGTTTTAAACTGTGAAGAGGAGTGAAACAAGGTTGTCCACTATCTATTTATTGTGGCGATCGAGATGTTAGCTTTTAAAATCAGATCCAATAATAATATCAGAGGATTAGAAATCCAGGGCTTAAAAACAAAGGTGTCATTGTACGCTGATGATTCATGTTTTCTTTTAAATCCACAACTAGAATCCCTCCATAGCCTCATAGAGGATCTAGATACATTTTCTAACCTCTCTGGATTACAACCAAATTATGACAAATGTACTATATTACGTATTGGATCACTAAAAAGTACTATTTTTACATTACCATGTAGTTTACCAATAAAATGGTCTGATGGTGATGTGGATATACTCGGAATACATATCCCAAAGGAAATAAATGATCTCACTTCAATACATTTTAATAGAAAGTTGGCAAAAAAGGATAAGATCTTGCTACCATGGAAAGGTAAATACCTGTCAATTTGTGGAAAAATCACCCTGATTAACTCTTTAGTATTATCCCAGTTGACCTATTTGCTTATGGTCTTGCCTACGCCTAGCAAACAGTTTTTTTAATTCTATGAGAAAAAAATATTCAATTTTATTTGGAACGGCAAGCCAGACAAAATTAAAAGGGCCTTTAGCGTAGAAGAAGATCAGGAGCAAAAACAAATAAAATATAATTGTTGTAAAATTGACTGTGTCCATAAAATGTAGATAGTAAGTATAAGCTGGAAGTAGAGGCCTAAGCATTGTTGTTCACTAATTTACCCCAAGTAGGGAACAGATGGCGGGGTTGAAAAGTAATAAAGGGGAGTATATATATTTAAAAAACATGGGTGATTGGAAGTGATGCAGACAATTACATTGATGGAAGTTACAATCTATCTGCAATATTAAGCTGACCTACACCCCAAAAAATTAAAATATAAAATAAAAAGGCTGTCTCTGTCCTATGGTGGGCACTTCAAAAATCATTTAGCTGTTTGAACACCAATTTCTCTAGAATTGTTGCTTACGAATGGAAGGGAAATTGGCCGGAAATTGCTAAGAGCTGAAGAATCTAGATTAAAAACACAGATTATTTCACTTATAATTCACTGTATCACAATTCCAGTGGGTCAGACGTTTACATACACTAAGTTGACTGTGCCTTTAAATAGCTTGGACAATTCCAGAAAATGATGTCATGACTTTAGAAGCTTCTGATAGGCTAATTGATATAATTTGAGTCAATTGGAGGTGTACCTGTGGATGTATTTCAAGGCCTACCTTCAAACTCAGTGCCTCTTTGCTTGAAATCATGGGAAAATCAAAAGAAATCAGCCAAGACCTCAGAAAAAAATATGTTGACCTCCACAAGTCTGGTTTATCATTGGGAGCAATATCCAAACGCCTGAAGGTACCACATTCATCTGTACAAACAATAGTTCGCAAGTATAAACACCATGGGACCAAGCAGCCGTCATACCGCTCAGGAAGGAGAGGCGTTCTGTCTCCTAGAGATTAACGTACCTTGGTGCGAAAAGTGCAAATCAATCCCGAACAACAGCAAAGGACCTTGTGAAGATGATGGAGGAAACCGGTACCAAAGTATCTATATCCACAGTAAAACAAGTCCTATATCGACATAACCTGAAAGGCCGCTCAGCAAAGAAGAAGCCACTGCTCCAAAACCGCAATAAAAAAGCCAGACTACGGTTTGCAACTGCACATGGGGACAAAGATCGTACTTTTTGGAGAAATGTTCTCTGGTCTGATGAAACAAAAATAGAACTGTTTGACCATAATGACCATCGTTATGTTTGGAGGAAAAAGGGGGGGCTTGCAAGACGAAGAACACCATCCCAACAGTGAAGCACGGGGGTGGCAGCATCATTCTGTGGGGGTGCTTTGCTGCAGGAGGGACTGGTGCACTTCACAAAATAGATGGTATCATGAGGAAGGAAAATTATGTGGATATATTGACTCAACATATCAATACATCAGTCTGGAAGTTAAAGCTTGGTTGCAAATGGGTCTTCCAAATGGACAATGACCCCAAGCATACTTCCAAAGTTGTGGCGAAATGGCTTAAGTACAACAAAGTGAAGGTAGTGGAGTGGCCGTCACAAAGCCCAGACCTCAATCCTATAGAACATTTGTGGGCAGAACTGTGAAAGCGTGTGCGAGCAAGGAGGAATGGGCCAAAATTCACCCAACTTATTGTGGGAAGCTTGTGGATGGCTACCCGAAACGTTTGACCCAAGTTAAACAATTTAAAGGCAATGCTACCAAATACTAATTGAGTGTATGTACATGTCTGACCCACTGGGAATGTGATGAAAGAAATAAAAGATGAAGTAAATCATTCTCCCTACTATTATTCTGACATTTCACATTCTTAAAATAAAGTGGTGATCCAGGCTCTGTCGCAGCCGGCCGCGACCGGGAGACTCATGGGCGGCGCACAATTGGCCCAGCGTCGTCCAGGGTAGGGTATGTATTCACTAACTGTAAGTCGCTCTGGATAAGAGCGTCTGCTAAATGACTAAAATGTAAAATGTAAATGTAATCTTAACTGACCTAAGACAGATGCTGTTCTTCTACTAATCTCACTACAACTCCCCTCCATGTCTCCGACCACTACTTTGTATCCTTTTCTCTCTCGCTCTCCTCCAACACTACTCACTCTGCCCCTACTCAGATGGTAATGCGCCGTCGCAACCTTCACTCTCTCTCTCCCGCTACTCTCTCCTCTTCTATCCTATCATCTCTTCCCTCTGCTCAATCCTTCTCCCTCCAATCTCCTGATTCTGCCTCTTCAACCCTCCTCTCCTCCCTTTCTGCATCCTTTGACTCTCTATGTCCCCTATCCTCCCGGCCGGCTCGGTCCTCCCCTCCAGCTCTGTGGCTTGATGACTCATTGCGAGCTTACAGAACAGGGCTCCGGGCAGCCGAGCGGAAATGGAGGAAAACTAGACTCCCTGCGGACCTGGCATCTTTTCACTCCTTCCTCTCTACATTTTCTTCATCTGTTTCTGCTGCTAAGGCCACTTTCTACCACTCTAAATTCCAAGCATCTGACTCTAACCCTAGGAAGCTCTTTGCCACCTTCTCCTCCCTGCTGAATCCTCCTCCCCCTCCCCCCTCCTCCCTCTCTGTGGATGACTTCGTCAACCATTTTGAAAAGAAGGTTGACGACATCCGATCCTCGTTTGTTAAGTCAAATGACACTGCTGGTCCTGCTCACACTGCCCTACCCTATGCTTTGACTTCTTTCTCCCCTCTCCTCCAGATAAAATCTTGCGACTTGTGACGGCCGGCCGCCCAACAACCTGCCCGCTTGACCCTATCCCCTCCTCTCTTCTCCAGACCATCTCCGGTGACCTTCTCCACATTTACATTTTACATTTTAGTCATTTAGCAGACGCTCTTATCCAGAGCGACTTACAGGAGCAATTAGGGTTAAGTGCCTTGCTCAAGGGCACATTTACGTCATTTAGCAGACGCTCTTATCCAGAGCGACTCACAAATTGGTGCATTCACCCTATAGCCAGTGGGATAACCACTTTACAAAATTTTTTTTGGGGGGGGGGGGGTAGAAGGATTACTTTATCCTATCCCAGGTATTCCTTAAAGAGGTGGGGTTTCAAATGTCTCCGGAAGGTGGTGAGTGACTCCGCTGTCCTGGCGTCGTGAGGGAGCTTGTTCCACCATTGGGGTGCCAGAGCAGCGAACAGTTTTGACTGGGCTGAGCGGGAACTATGCTTCCGCAGAGGAAGGGGAGCCAGCAGGCCAGAGGTGGATGAACGCAATGCCCTCGTTTGGGTGTAGGGACTGATCAGAGCCCGAAGGTACAGAGGTGCCGTTCCCCTCACTGCTCCATATGCAAGCACCATGGTCTTGTAACGGATGCGAGCTTCAACTGGAAGCCAGTGGAGTGTGCGGAGGAGGGGGGTGACGTGAGAGAACTTGGGAAGGTTGAACACCAGACGGGCTGCGGCATTCTGGATGAGTTGTAGGGGTTTAATGGCACAGGCAGGGAGGCCAGCCAACAGCGAGTTGCAGTAATCCAGACGGGAGATGACAAGTGCCTGGATTAGGACCTGTGCCGCTTCCTGTGTAAGGCAGGGTCGTACTCTCCGAATGTTGTAGAGCATGAACCTGCAGGAGCGGGTCACCGCCTTGATGTTAGCGGAGAACGACAGGGTGTTGTCCAGGGTCACGCCAAGGCTCTTCGCACTCTGGGAGGAGGACACAACGGAGTTGTCAACCGTGATGGCGAGATCATGGAACGGGCAGTCCTTCCCCGGGAGGAAGAGCAGCTCCGTCTTGCCAGGGTTCAGCTTGAGGTGGTGATCCGTCATCCATACTGATA
Source organism: Coregonus lavaretus (assembly GCF_964263955.1). Taxonomy (NCBI): domain Eukaryota; kingdom Metazoa; phylum Chordata; class Actinopteri; order Salmoniformes; family Salmonidae; genus Coregonus; species Coregonus lavaretus. Next base: position 772,703 of record NW_028159222.1, read on the forward strand.
TGTCTGCCAGACATGCAGAGATGCGATTCGCCACCTGGTTATCAGAAGGGGGAAAGGAGAAGATTAGTTGTGTGTCGTCAGCGTAGCAATGGTAGGAGAGGCCATGTGAGGATATGACAGAGCCAAGTGACTTGGTGTATAGGGAGAAAAGGAGAGGGCCTAGAACTGAGCCCTGGGGGACACCAGTGGTGAGAGCACGTGGTGCGGAGACAGCTTCTCGCCACGCCACTTGGTAGGAGCGACCGGTCAGGTAGGACGCAATCCAGGAGTGAGCCGCGCCGGAGATGCCCAGCTCGGAGAGGGTGGAGAGGAGGATCTGATGGTTCACAGTATCAAAGGCAGCAGACAGGTCTAGAAGGACAAGAGCAGAGGAGAGAGAGTTACCTTTAGCAGTGCGGAGAGCCTCCGTGACACAGAGAAGAGCAGTCTCAGTTGAATGACCAGTCCTGAAACCTGACTGGTTTGGATCAAGAAGGTCATTCTGAGAGAGATAGCAAGAGAGTTGGCTAAAGACGGCACGCTCAATAGTTTTGGAAAGAAAAGAAAGAAGGGATACTGGTCTGTAGTTGTTGACATCAGTGGGATCGAGTGTTGGTTTTTTGTGAAGGGGAGCAACTCTCGCTCTCTTGAAGACGGAAGGGACATGGCCAGCGGTCAAGGATGAGTTGATCAGCGAGGTGAGGTAGGGGAGAAGGTCACCGGAGATGGTCTGGAGAAGAGAGGAGGGGATGGGGTCAAGCGGGCAGGTTGTTGGGTGGCCTGCAGTCACAAGTCGCAGGATTTTATCTGGAGAGAGAGGGGAGAAAGAAGTCAAAGCATAGGGTAGGGCAGTGTGAGTAGGACCAGCAGTGTCATTAGACTTAACAAACGAGGATCGGATGTCGTCAACCTTCTTTTCAAAGTGGTTGACGAAGTCATCCACAGAGAGAGAGGAGGGGGGGGGGGGGGGGGGGAGGATTCAGGAGGGAGGAAAATGTGGCAAAGAGCTTCCTAGGGTTAGAGGCAGATGCTTGGAATTTAGAGTGGTAGAAAGTGGCCTTAGCAGCAGAAACAGATGAAGAAAATGTAGAGAGGAGGGAGTGAAAAGATGCCAGGTCGGCAGGGAGTTTAGTTTTCTTCCATTTCCGCTCCGCTGCCCGGAGCTCTGTTCTGTGAGCTCGCAATGAGTCATCAAGCCACGGAGCTGGAGGGGAGGATAGGGGACACAGAGAGTCAAAGGATGCAGAAAGGGAGGAGAGGAGGGTTGAGGAGGCAGAATCAGGAGATTGGAGGGAGAAGGATTGAGCAGAGGGAAGAGATGATAGGATGGAAGAGGAGAGAGTAGTGGGAGAGAGAGAGCGAAGGTTGCGGCGGCGCATTACCATCTGTGTAGGGGCAGAGTGAGTAGTGTTGGAGGAGAGCGAGAGAGAAAAGGAAACAAAGTAGTGGTCGGAGACATGGAGGGGAGTTGCAGTGAGATTAGTAGAATAGCAGCATCTAGTAAAGATGAGGTCAAGCGTATTGCCTGCCTTGTGAGTAGGGGGGGACGGTGAGAGGGTGAGGTCAAAAGAGGAGAGGAGTGGAAAGAAGGAGGCAGAGAGAAACACCTCGCTGATCAACTCATCCTTGACCGCTGGCTATGTCCCTTCCGTCTTCAAGAGAGCGAGAGTTGCACCCCTTCTCAAAAAACCAACACTCGATCCCTCTGATGTCAACAACTACAGACCAGTATCCCTTCTTTCTCTTCTCTCCAAAACTATTGAGCGTGCCGTCTTTAGCCAACTCTCTTGCTATCTCTCTCAGAATGACCTTCTTGATCCAAACCAGTCAGGTTTCAAGACTGGTCATTCAACTGAGACTGCTCTTCTCTGTGTCACGGAGGCTCTCCGCACTGCTAAAGCTAACTCTCTCTCCTCTGCTCTTGTCCTTCTAGACCGGTCTGCTGCCTTTGATACTGTGAACCATCAGATCCTAATCTCCACCCTCTCTGAGCTGGGCATCTCCGGCGCGGCTCACTCTTGGATTGCGTCCTACCTGACCGGTCGCTCCTACCAAGTGGCGTGGCGAGAAGCTGTCTCCGCACCACGTGCTCTCACCACTGGTGTCCCCCAGGGCTCAGTTCTAGGCCCTCTCCTATTCTCGCTATACACCAAGTCACTTGGCTCTGTCATATCCTCACATGGCCTCTCCTATCATTGCTACGCAGACGACACACAACTAATCTTCTCATTTCCCCCTTCTGATAACCAGGTGGCGAATCGCATCTCTGCATGTCTGGCAGACATATCAGTATGGATGACGGATCACCACCTCAAGCTGAACCTTGGCAAGACGGAGCTGCTCTTCCTCCCGGGGAAGGACTGCCCGTTCCATGATCTCGCCATCAGGGTTGAAAACTCTGTTGTGTCCTCCTCCCAGAGTGCGAAGAGCCTTGGCGTGATCCTGGACAACACCCTGTCGTTCTCCGCTAACATCAAGGCGGTGACCCGATCCTGTAGGTTCATGCTCTACAATATTCGGAGAGTACGACCCTGCCTTACACAGGAAGCGGCACAGGTCCTAATCCATGCACTTGTCATCTCCCGTCTGGATTACTGCAACTCGCTGTTGGCTGGGCTCCCTGCCTGTGCCATTAAACCCCTACAACTCATCCAGAATGCCGCAGCCCGTCTGGTGTTCAACCTTCCCAAGTTCTCTCACGTCACCCCGCTCCTCCGCACACTACACTGGCTTCCAGTTGAAGCTCGCATCTGCTACAAGACCATGGTGCTTGCCTACGGAGCTGTGAGGGGAACGGCACCTCCGTACCTTCAGGCTCTGATCAGTCCCTACACCCAAATGAGGGCATTGCGTTCATCCACCTCTGGCCTGCTGGCTCCCCTACCTCTGCTGAAGCACAGTTCCCGCTCAGCCCAGTCAAAACTGTTCGCTGCTCTGGCATCCCAATGGTGGAACAAGCTCCCTCATGACGCCAGGACAGCGGAGTCACTCACCTCCTTCCGAAGACATTTGAAACCCCACCTCTTTAAGGAACACCTGGGATAGGATAAAGTAATCATTCTAACCCCCCCCCCCCCCTTACCCCACCCCACCCCCCCACCCCCAAAAAATTGTAAAGTGGTTATCCCACTGGCTATAAGGTGAATGCACCAATTTGTAAGTCGCTCTGGATAAGAGCGTCTGCTAAATGACGTAAATGTAAATGTAAATGTATTTTTACTAGGATTAAATGTCAGGAATTGTGAACAACTGAGTTTAAATGTATTTGGCTAAGGTGTATGTAAACTTCCGACTTCAACTGTATATATTATAACTCGATAAATAAAAATAATAAAAATAACACAAGAACTAAATGCACAATGAGTAACGATAACCTGGCTATATGCAAAGGGTATCAGTACAGAGTCCATGTGCAGGGGTACGAGGTAATTGAGGTAGATATGTACATATAGGTAGGGATAAAGTGACTAGGTAACAGGATAGATAATAAACAGTAACAGCAGCTTATGTGATGAGTCAAAAGAGATTAGCTATTGGTTAACTATTTAAGTAACTATTTAGCAGTCTTATAGCTTGGGGATAGAAGCTGTTCAGGGTCCTGATGGTTCCAGACTTGGTGCATCGGTACCGCTTGCCATGTGGTAGCAGAGAGAACAGTCTATTACTTGGGTGGCTGTAGTCTTTGACAATTTTTAGGGCCTTGCTCTTTAGGTCCTGGATGGCAGGGAGCGCGGCCCCAGTGATGTACTGGGCCATACGCACTACCCTCTGTAGAGCCTTGTGGTCGAATGCCAAGCAGTTGCCATATCAAGCGGTGATGCAGCCAGTCAAGATGCTCTCAATGGTGCAGCTTTAGAACTTTTTGAGGATGTGAGGGCCCATGCTGAATCTTGTCAGCCTCCTGAGCGGGAAGCGGCGTTATCGTGACCTCTTCATGACGGTGTTGATGTGTGTGGACCATGATAGTTCCTTAGTAATGTGGACACCGAGGAACTTGAAGCTCTCAACCTGTTCTACAACAGCCCCGTCAATGTGGATGGGGGCGTGCTCTGTTTCCTGTAGTCCAAAATCAGCTCCTTTGTCTTGCTGACGTTGAGGGAGAGTTTGCTTTCCTGGCACCAAACTGCCAGGTCTCTGACCTCCTCCTTGTAGGCAGTCTCATTGTCGTCGGTTAACAGGCCTACCACCATTGTGCCATCTGCAAACGTAATGATTGTGTTGGAGTCATCCGCGGCCACGCAGTCATGGGTGAACAAGGAGTACAGGAGAGGACTAATCACACACCCCTGAGGGGCCTCCGTGTTGAGGGTCAGCGTGGCGGATGTGTTGTTGCCTACCCTCACCACCTGGGGGCGGCCCATCAGGAAGTCCAGGATCCAGTTGTAGTGGGAGGTGTTTAATCCCAGGGTCCTTTGCTTAGTGATGGTCTTGGAGGGCACAATGGTGTTGGCTGCTGAGCTGTAGTCAATGAACAGCATTCTCATGTAGGTGTTCCTTTTGTCCGGGTGGGAAAGGGCAGTGTGGAGTGCAATAGAGATTGCATCATCTGTGGATCTGTTCGGGCAATATGTGATTTGGAGTGGGTCCAGGGTGTCTGGGATGATGGTGTTGATGTGAGCCATGACCATCCTTTCAAAGCACTTCATGGCTACAGACGTGAGTGCTACCGGGTGATAGTCATTTAGACAGGTTACCTTGGCGTTCTTGGGCACAGGGACTATGGTGGGCTGCATGAAACATGTAGTTATTACAGACTGGGTCAGGGAAAAGTTGAAAATGTCAGTGAAGACACTTGCCAGCTGGTCAGACCATGCTCTGAGTACAGGTCCTGGTGATCCATCTGGCCCTGCGGCCTTGTGGATGTTGACCTGTTGAAAGGTCTTACTCACATCGGCTATGGAGAGCGAAGTCACACAGTCGTCCAGAACAGCTGGTGCTCTCATGCATAGTTCAGTGTTGCTAGTCTCGAAGCGCCCATAGAAGGTATTGAGCTTGTCTGGTAGGCTCGTGTCATTGGACAGCTCGCGGCTGGGTTTCCCTTTGTAATCTGTGATAGTTTGCAAGCCCTGCCACATCCGACGAGCGTCAGAGCCGGTGTAGTAGGATTCCATCTTGGTCTTGTTTGATGGTTGGTCAGAGGGCGTAGCGGCAGCTCTACCCTTTAGCTCAGTGCGGATGTTGCCTGTAATCCATGGCTTCTGGTTGGGATATATACGTAAGGTCACTGTGGGCACAACATCGTCGATGCACTTATTGATGAAGCCGGTGAATGATGTGGTAAACTCCTCAATGCCATCGGATGAATCCCAGAACATATTCCAGTCTGTGCTAGCAAAACAGTCCTGTAGCTTAGCATCCGCTTCATCTGACCCCTTCCGTATTGAGCGATTCACTGGTACCTCCTGTTTGTATTTTTGCTTGTAAGCAGGAATCAGGAGTATTGCGATATGGTCAGATTTGCCAAATGGAGGGCGAGGGATTGCTTTGTATGCGTCTCTGTGTGTGGAGTGAAGGTGATCTAGAGTTCTTTCTCCTCTAGTGGCCCTATACAGCTCGTGGGGTGCGATCTTAGTGTCAGCATCGGTTTATGGAGGTAAATAGATGGCTAAGAAAAATATAGATGAAAAAACTCTTGGTAAATAGTATGGTCTACAGCTTATCATGTGGTATTCTAACTCAGGAGAGCAGAAAATTGAGACTTCCTTAATATTTCTTGTCAAATACTTTTGCTTGTATTTCACAATGAAGTTACAACATATACTTGAAACAATATATTGACAGACTCAGAGACAACAGAGAGCGGGTTGAAAGAAGGGAGAGATGGAAGATGGGAGATCATCCACCAGGGCCCTGTGAAGGTTAGAAAGGGCAGCACTGCGGGAGGCTTGAAGATGGAGTTCTAGTCAATGTTTACATGCCAGGTGTCAGTGGTGTCACAGATTTCCAGCCCAGTGTTCCCAGCATGCTCCACTGCAGTAAACAGACTTCAAAGAGGACACCCCTTGTGTTCATGCGCACCCAGAGACACTCACAAATGCACAGACGCACACATACAAATGCGCACTCACATGCACACACACATTCATGCACACACACACTCGCGGGCATGCACCTAGACATGCACATACATACACACACCTCTGCTGTGTGATGAGGCATCCCACTGTCAGAGGCCCACTGTGGACACAGCCAGACACCAGCGTTGAAATTACACACCTCAGATGAACAACTTCATTCTACCATGTCAGACGACTGGCAGAGAGACTACTGGTAGAGGTCTGTCGTTAAAGACTGGTTAGTTTTGAATGATGAAATCTTGATAGTAATTCAAAATGTAGGACTTTTTTGGTATATTCAAACAGATGAGACCAAACTATCACCATGTTTAAGCATGCATATTTTAAGAAATCTACTCAATGTAATTATTAAAAGTACTGTACATAATATGAAGTTGTATGAATATTCATTTTTACCAGCACCCGGATTCACAAAACCTCCTTAAGAATAATTTTCTTCTTAGCTCCATATTTTCCTTAACTATAGACTTATTCCTCAGAAAGGTTCTTGGAAATGTTCTTGCGTTATTTCTTATGTTTCCCCTTAAGCAAACATGTTTTGAAAAAATGTAATTAGTTATTGGATTTCTTCTTGGAAATGTTCTTAATTCCAAGATAGCTAAAACCTTGTCTTAAACTCAGGGCAGTGAGAAAATAATCTAATGGAAGTGATTGAACCTGTTTAATTCACTCAAAAACTTCATCTGAAAGATTCAGTATTGATTATTTTAAACCCAAGAACAGTAATCTTAGTAAGAAATATGCTAGCATGATTTCCATTGCCAGCAAGATAGCTAACATAGCTATATCGGTTGCCTAGCAACAATCATCCTAAGAATATATTTGAGAATCTCATAAGAAAAACAGGAAAGCTTAAGATAATGTTGAGGAATTGCACTTATGAACTATCTTATGAACTTTATTTTCCTTAAGAAGCTTCATAAGTTTTTGCGCAAGAAGTGTTTTGTGAATTTGGGCCAAGGACTTTAACTATTTTCCTGTTATATTATATATCAAATCAAATCAAATCACATTTTATTAGTCGCAAACACATATACAGCAGATGTTATTGTGGGTGTAGTGAAATGCTTGGGTTCCTATCTCCAACAGTGCAGTAATATCTAACAATACACAACAATACACACAAATCTAAAAGTAAAAGAATGTAATTAAGAAATATATAAATATTAGGATGAGCAATGTCGTAGTCCGGAGTATATATATATATACAGTACCAGTCAAACGTTTGGACACACCTACTCATTCAAGGGTGAAGACATCAAAACTATGAAATAAACATATGGATTCTTATATTAACCAAAAAAGTGTTAAACAAATCTAAATATATTTTAAATTTGAGATTCTTCAAATAGCCACCCTTTACTTTGATGACAGCTTTGCACGCTTTTGGCATTCTCTCAACCAGCTTCAACTGGAATGCTATTCCAACAGTCTTGAAGGAGTTCCCACATATGCTTAGTACTTGTTGGCTGCTTTTCCTTCACTCTGCGGTCCAACTCATCCCAAACCATCTCAATCTGGTTGAGGTCGGGGGATTGTGGAGGCCAGGTCATCTGATGCAGCACTCCATCTCTCTCCTTTTTGGTAAAATAGCCCTTACACAGCCTGGAGGTGTGTTGGGTCATTGTCCTTTTGAAAAACAAATGATAGTCCCACTAGGCCCAAACCAGATGGGATGGCGTATCACTGCAGAATGCTGTGGTAGCCATGCTGGTTAAGTGCGTGAATTCTAAATGAATCACAGACAGTGTCACCAGCAAAGCACCCCCACATCATAACACCTGCTCCTCCATGCTTTACGGTGGGAACCACACATGCGGAGATCATCCATTCTTCCACATCGCGTCTCACAAAGACACAGCGGTTGGAACCAAAAATCTCCAATTTGGAATCCAGACCAAAGGATACATTTCCACCAGTCTAATGTCCATTGCTTGTGTTTCTTGGCCCAAGCAGGTCTCTTCTTCTTATTGGTGTCCTTTTGTAGTGGTTTCTTTGCAGCAATTCGAACATGAAGGCCTGATTCATATAATCCCCTCTGAACAGTTGATGTTGTGATGTGTCTGTGACTTGAACTCTATAAAGCATTTATTTGGGCTGCAATTTCTGAGGCCGGTAACTCTAATGAACTTATCCTCTGCAGCAGAGGTAACTCTGTGTCTTCCATTCCTGTGGTGGTCCTCATGAGAGCCAATTTCATCATAGCGCTTGATGGTTTTTGCGACTGCACTTGAAGAAACATTCAAAATTCTTGGAATGTTCAATATTGACTGACCTTCATGTCTTAAAGTAATGATGGACGCACACACACATGCACACACACGCACGCACGCACACACACTCACACACGCGCACATACACACACGCACACACACACAACCACACACACACACACGGGCAAACACACATACACACACTCACACACACAAAACCAGACACACACACACACACAGCGCTGTGCCTTAAGATACACGTTTTGCTGAGCCACAGCAATGTTTGATTTCCACTAAGTTTTTAGCTGATCATTATGTTTTATTAAAACACCTCAGTTCATTATATAAAATCCTTTCCGTTGACTGAAATGAAAGCTTTTATGAACTGAGGATCCAGAAGAGTCTCTGTGAAGAAATATCCTTTGATAGTGCATTTGAGTTACAAGACTGGAATACAGATGGAGCGACAGTCAAAAGGGAACCACATGGCTTGAACATTAGCTGCAGCTGACGGGAGAGGACGTGTTTTTCTCTGGCTGGAGGTAAGTAGGTAAGTAGGTAAGTAGGGGTAAGCTACATGTAGTGTTGAGTAAAGCTTAACCATGTATTAGATCGTAGGTAGGTAGTTAGCTGTAGTTAGGTATTGTATTTATTGTAGGTTAGTATTATTGTTGTTATTGTAGCTTTCCGTGGGTAATTTGTGGGTTAGTTTCGAGGCATGAGGCTAGCTAGCTAGCGGGTAGCTATTGGTAACGATTAGCAACGCTGGAGAGCTGGTTCCAACGGTAATGTACTCCTACCCAACGTTTAACTTTTGCTTAACCATGTATTAGATCGTAGGTAGGTAGCTAGCTGTAGTTAGGTATTGAATTTATTGTAGGTTAGTATTGTGGTTGTAGTAGCTTTCCATAGGTAATTGTGGACTAGTATCGAGGCACGAGGCTAGCTAGCTAGCGGGTAGCTATTGGTAACGATTAGCAACGCTGGAGAGCTGGTTCCAACGTTTAATTATTATTATTATTATTATTATTATTATTATTTTTTTTTTTTTTTGCTGCGTTGTGAAGGGAACTCGACACGGACTTGAATTGTCTGTTTGGTGTGCTGACACACTCTTGGCAGTTTGTTGTGGCCAGGTGTTGATGCTAAGTTGTGTGTTAATGGATGCTAGCTTGCAGGTTGGCTACGGCGTCATAGCTAGGCTTCGTGGGTTGTTGTGGGTAGTTACTGTGTCTTGGCAGTGTCCTCGGCCGTGCCAGCTGTAGCACGAAGCTAGCTAGCTAGCCGTTCTTCAAACAGAGTCGACACAGTGGCCATTGCTAGCTACCCAACATGACCATTTGGCTGTACTGTAGTAGCTAACCACAATTTACTTGTCCTAGCTAGCCAACGTCTAATCATTGCTGCGTCATATAAGGAACTTGACACAGACACGAATGATCTGTTTAGTGTGATATCACAATATTGGTGGTTTGTTGTGACCAAGTGTTGGCGCTAAACGGTGTGTTATTGTTATTGGATGCTAGTCTGCTAGTTGGCTATGGAGTCATAGTAGGCTAGCTGAACAAAGTGGGTTGAGTCTACTCCTTTAAACATTGAACCGCTGTGGTTCACAACAATTCTGATTTCCAAAGGCGGAAGTTGGGAGAGTTTTTGTTCGGGTGGTTCAGTGAAACAATTTTAGTTTCCGAGCTAGAAGATTTGGTGAGGGAGGCCCTGCTCTCTCCACTCCCAGATGCTTAGCCCATTTCATTCCGATCTCCTCTGCATTTTTGTAGCCATTTGCTACAGCCTGTCAACTATGCCTCTGCCTATCCCTGTTCTCTCCTCTCTGCACAGGCTACACAAACGCACCACACCGCGTGGCTGCTGCCTCTCCAATTTGGTGGTCCCTGCACGCACCACCCACGTGGAGTTCCAGGTCGCAGGCAGCCTCTGGAACTGCCGTTCTGCTGCCAACAAAGCTGACTTCATCCCAGCCTATGCCAACCTCCAGTCCCTCGACTTCCTGGCGCTGACGGAAACATGGATCACCACTGAAAACACCGCTACTCCTACTGCTCTCTCCTCGTCTGACCATGTGTTCTCGCATACCCCGAGAGCATCTGGTCAGAGGGGTGGTGGTACAGGAATCCTCATCTCTCCCAAGTGGACATTCTCAATTTTTCCCCTAACCCATCTGTCTATCTCCTCATTTGAATTCCATGCTGTCACAGTCACTAGCCCATTTAAGCTTAATATCCTTGTCATCTATCGCCCTCCAGGTTCCCTTGGAGAGTTCATCAATGAGCTTGACGCCTTGATAAGTTCCTTCCCTGAGGATGGCTCACCCCTCACAGTTTTGGGGGATTTCAACCTCCCTATGTCCACATTTGACTCATTTCTCTCTGCCTCCTTCTTTCCACTCCTCTCCTCTTTTGACCTCACCCTCTCACCGTCCCCCCCTACTCACAAGGCAGGCAATACGCTTGACCTCATCTTCACTAGATGCTGCTCCTCTACTAATCTCACTGCAACTCCCCTCCAAGTCTCCGACCACTACTTTGTTTCCTTTTCTCTCTCACTCTCCTCCCACACTACTCACTCTGCCCCTACACAGATGGTAATGCGCCGCCGCAACCTTCGCTCTCTCTCTCCCACTACTCTCTCCTCTTCCATCCTATCATCTCTTCCCTCTGCTCAATCCTTCTCCCTCCAATCTCCTGATTCTGCCTCCTCAACCCTCCTCTCCTCCCTTTCTGCATCCTTTGACTCTCTGTGTCCCCTATCCTCACGGCCGGCTCGGTCCTCCCCTCCAGCTCCGTGGCTTGATGACTCATTGCGAGCTCACAGAACAGAGCTCCGGGCAGCGGAGCGGAAATGGAAGAAAACTCAACTCCCTGCCGACCTGGCATCTTTTCACTCCCTCCTCTCTACATTTTCTTCATCTGTTTCTGCTGCTAAGGCCACCTTCTACCACTCTAAATTCCAAGCATCTGCCTCTAACCCTAGGAAGCTCTTTGCCACATTTTCCTCCCTCCTGAATCCTCCCCCCCCCCTCCCCCCCTCCTCTCTCTCTGTGGATGACTTCGTCAACCACTTTGAAAAGAAGGTTGACGACATCCGATCCTTGTTTGTTAAGCCTAATGACACTGCTGGTCCTGCTCACACTGCCCTACCCTATGCTTTGACTTCTTTCTCCCCTCTCTCTCCAGATAAGATCCTGCGACTTGTGACTGCAGGCCGCCCAACAACCTGCCCGCTTGACCCCATCCCCTCCTCCCTTCTCCAGACCATCTCCGGTGACCTTCTCCCCTACCTCACCTCGCTGATCAACTCATCCTTGACCGCTGGCCATGTCCCTTCCGTCTTCAAGAGAGCGAGAGTTACTCCCCTTCTCAAAAAACCAACACTCGACCCCACTGATGTCAACAACTACAGACCAGTATCCCTTCTTTCTTTTCTTTCCAAAACTATTGAGCGTGCCGTCTTTAGCCAACTCTCTTGCTATCTCTCTCAGAATGACCTTCTTGATCCAAACCAATCAGGTTTCAGGACTGGTCATTCAACTGAGACTGCTCTTCTCTGTGTCACAGAGACTCTCCGCACTGCTAAAGCTAACTCTCTCTCCTCTGCTCTTGTCCTTCTAGATCTGTCTGCTGCCTTTGATACTGTGAACCATCAGATCCTCCTCTCCACCCTCTCCGAAATGGGCATCTCCGGCGCGGCTCACTCCTGGATTGCGTCCTACCTGACCGGTCGCTCCTACCAAGTGGCGTGGCGGGAAGCTGTCTCCGCACCACGTGCTCTCACCACTGGTGTCCCCCAGGGATCGGTTTTGGGCCCTCTCCTTTTCTCCCTATACACCAAGTCACTTGGCTCTGTCATATCCTCACATGGCCTTTCCTATCATTGCTACGCTGACGATACACAACTAATCTTCTCCTTTCCCCCTTCTGATCACCAGGTGGCGAATCGCATCTCTGCATGTCTGGCAGACATATCAGTATGGATGACGGATCACCACCTCAAGCTGAACCCTGGCAAGACGGAGCTGCTCTTCCTCCCCGGGAAGGACTGCCCGTTCCATGATCTCGCCATCACGGTAGACAACTCCGCTGTGTCCTCCTCCCAGAGTGCGAAGAGCCTAGGCGTGACCCTGGACAACACCCTGTCGTTCTCCGCCAACATCAAGGCGGTGACCCGCTCCTGCAGGTTCATGCTCTACAACATTCGGAGAGTGCGACCCTGCCTTACACAGGAAGCGGCGCAGGTCCTGGTCCAGGCACTTGTCATCTCCCGTCTGGACTACTGCAACTCGCTGTTGGCTGGGCTCCCTGCCTGTGCCATTAAACCCCTACAACTCATCCAGAATGCCGCAGCCCGTCTGGTGTTCAACCTTCCCAAGTTCTCTCACGTCACCCCCCTCCTCCGCACACTCCACTGGCTTCCAATTGAAGCTCGCATCCGCTACAAGACCATGGTGCTTGCCTTTGGAGCAGTGAGGGGAACGGCACCCCTGTACCTTCAGGCTCTGATCAGTCCCTACACCCAAACGAGGACATTGCGTTCATCCACCTCTGGCCTGCTGGCTCCCCTTCCTCTGCGGAAGCACAGCTCCCCCTCAGCCCAGTCAAAACTGTTCGCTGCTCTGGCACCCCAATGGTGGAACAAGCTCCCTCACGACGCCAGGACAGCGGAGTCACTCACCACCTTCCGGAGACATTTGAAACCCCACCTCTTTAAGGAATACCTGGGATAGGCTAAAGTATTCCTTCTAACCCCCCCCCCCCCCCCCAAATTGTAAAGTGGTTATCCCACTGGCTATAGGGTGAACGCACCAATTTGTGAGTCGCTCTGGCTAAGAGCGTCTGCTAAATGACGTTAATGTGCCCTTGAGCAAGGCACTTAACCCTAATTGCTCCTGTAAGTCGCTCTGGTTAAGAGCGTCTGCTAAATGACTAAAATGTAAATGTAAAATGAATACTGCTGCTACAACTCTATTTGTCAACACAAATTGATTACTACAGACATAGCCGATGGAAGTAGGGGTTCTGAGGGTGCTGAGGGTGTTGAGGGTGCTGAAGGTGTTAAGGGTGTTGAAGGTGCTGAGGGTTCTGAGGGTTCTGAGGGTGCTGAGGGCGTTGAGGGTTCTGAGGGTGCTGAGGGCGTTGAGGGTGTTGAAGATGTTGAGGGTGTTGAGGGTGTTGAAAATGCTGAGGGTGTTGAGGGTGTTGAATGTGTTGAGGGTGATGAGGGTGATGAGGGTGTTGAAGGTGCTGAGGGTGTTGAAGGTGTTGAAGGTGTTGAGGGTGTTGAGGTTGTGAAGGTGCTGAGGGTGTTGAAGGTGTTGAAGTAGTTGAGGGTGTTGAGGGTGCTGAAGGTGCTGAGGGTGCTGAGGGTGTTGAGGGTGCTGAGGGTGTTGAAGGTGTTGAAGGTGTTTAAGTGGTTGAGGGTGTTGAGGGTGCTGAAGGTGCTGAGGGTGTTGAAGGTGTTGAAGGTGTTGAGGGTGTTGAAGGTGCTGAGGGTGTTGAGGGTGCTGAGGGTGTTGAAGGTGTTGAGGGTGATGAAGATGCTGAAGGTGTTGAAGGTGTTGAAGTGGTTGAGGGTGTTGAAGGTGTTGAGGGTGTTGAGGGTGTTGAAGGTGTTGAAAATGCTGAGGGTGTTGAGGGTGTTGAATGTGTTGAGGGTGATGAGGGTGATGAGGGTGTTGAAGGTGCTGAGGGTGTTGAAGGTGTTGAAGTGGTTGAGGGTGTTGAGGGTGCTGAAGGTGCTGAAGGTGCTGAGGGCGTTGAAGGTGTTGAGGGTGCTGAGGGTGTTGAAGGTGCTGAGGGTGTTGAGGGTGCTGAGGGTGTTAAAGGTGTTGAGGGTGCTGAAGATGCTGAAGGTGTTGAGGGTGTTGAGGGTGTTGAAGAGGCTGAGAGTGCTGAGGTTGCTGAGGGTGCACTCTCACTCTCTCTCTCTGTCGTCTTGGTGTCACTGTCCCTGGGGTTGGCTTCTCAACTCTCCTAATCCCACTTTATATACCTCTCATTTGTGTTTGTGCGTTTGCATGTCAAGTCAGACTCAACGCCACTGTTATGGTTTGTGTTCTTCAACTAAATATGGGGAGACTAAACTCTATAAAATATGGGGAGACTGAACTCATCCTGAATGTGTGCCTCTTAGTACTTTATGGGGGACTTCAGGAGCTGTCAATTTTTCTGCAGGTGTGTTATGACACATCGAAGCATGCGTGAAAGTATGAGTGCATTTGTGTGTGTGTGCATGCTTGCGTGTGTGTGTTTGTGTCTGTCTGTCTGTGTGTGTGTGTGTGTGTGTGTGTGTGTGTGTGTGTGTGTGTGTGTGTGTGTGTGTGTGTGTGTGTGTGTGTGTGTGTGTGTGTGTGTGTGTGTGTGTGTGTGTGTGTGTGTGTGTGTGTGTGTGTGTGTGTGTGTGTGTGTGTGTGTGTGTGTGTGTGTGTGCGTGTGTGTGCGTGTGCATGTGCGTGAGCGTTTGTGTGTGTGTGTTTGTAACATGGCCCGGGGAGCCATGTTTAGTGAAAGCAGCAGGCAGTAAGATAATTAGGGTTAGCTAAGACGTCTGGTCTATTTATGAAAATGATGATCAGGCACAGAGATACTGTCATTAAAGGAAGATGAGTCTATCTGGGACTGCAAGCGTTGAAGGAATTAAAACATTTCATAGAGATCTCTGTAATAGTCAAGCTGCAAAGTCTTCATAACATGTGAACAACAAAAGCAAAGTCTTCATAACAATATCAGTCATTAAAAATCATTTGAAAAACATTTCCTTATTTATTACTAAATAACTCTCCATTAAAACAAAAACGATTTATATTAATGAACATAAAATGATTAATGTCATGTGAAAAGAAAAGAGCGTTATTGAAATCTTAATGAGGATAAATGTCTGGAATAACGTTAAATCCCAAGGGGTATCCTTCCACCACTACTACCACTGGTGTTGGAAGCATGTCACATGTCCTAACGCTAGGAGTTACTTCTCTCTTGGATGGCTACTGTAATGTTACTTCTCTCTTGGATGGCTACTGTAATGTTACTTCTCTCTTGGATGGCTACAGTAATGTTACTTCGCACTTGGATGGCTACTGTAATGTTACTTCTCTCTTGGATGGCTACAGTAATGTTACTTCACACTTGGATGGCTACAGTAATGTTACTTCACTCTTGGATGGCTACTGTAATGTTACTTCTCTCTTGGATGGCTACTGTAATGTTACTTCTCTCTTGGATGGCTACTTTAATGTTACTTCTCTCTTGGATGGCTACTGTAATGTTACTTCTCTCTTGGATGGCTACAGTAATGTTACTTCGCACTTGGATGGCTACTGTAATGTTACTTCTCTCTTGGATGAATACAATAATGTTAATTCTTTCTTGGATGCCTACAGTAATGTTACTTCTCTCTTGGATGGCTACCATAATGTTAGTTCTTTCTTGGATGGCTTCTGTAATGTTACTTCTCTCTTCGATTGCTACAATAATGTTACTTCTCTCTTGGATGGCTACTGTAATGTTAGTTATTTATTGGATGGCGACCGTAATGTTACTTCTCTTTTGGATGGCTACAATAATGTTACTTCTCTCTTGGATGGCTACAATAATGTTACTTCTCTCTTGGATGGCTACAATAATGTTACTTCTCTCTTGGATGGCTACCGTAATGTTACTTCTCTCTTGGATGGCTACAATAATGTTACTTCTCTCTTGGATGGCTACAATAATGTTACTTCTCTATTGGATGGTTACCGTAATGTTACTTCTCTCTTGGATGGCTATTGTAATGTTACTTCTCTCTTGGGTGGCTACAATAATGTTACTTCTCTATTGGATGGCTACCGTAATGTTACTTCTCTCTTGGATGGCTAAAATAATGTTACTTCTCTCTTGGATGAATACAATAATGTTAATTCTTTCTTTGATGCCTACAGTAATGTTACTTCTCTCTTGGATGAATACAATAATGTTAATTCTTTCTTGGATGGCTACTGTAATGTTAGTTATTTCTTTGATGGCGACCGTAATGTTACTTCTCTTTTGGATGGCTACAATAATGTTACTTCTCTCTTGGATGGCTACAATAATGTTACTTCTCTCTTGGATGGCTACAATAATGTTACTTCTCTCTTGGATGGCTACCGTAATGTTACTTCTCTCTTGGATGGCTACAATAACGTTACTTCTCTCTTGGATGGCTACAATAATGTTACTTCTCTATTGGATGGGTACCGTAATGTTACTTCTCTCTTGGATGGCTATTGTAATGTTACTTCTCTCTTGGATGGCTAAAATAATGTTACTTATCTATTGGATGGCTACCGTAATGTTACTTCTCTCTTGGATGGCTACAATAATGTTACTTCTCTCTTGGATGGCTACCGTAATGTTACTTCTCTCTTGGATGGCTATTGTAATGTTACTTCTCTCTTGGATGGCTACAATAATGTTACTTCTCTAGTGGATGGCTACTGTAATGTTACTTCTCTCGTGGATGCCTACAATAATGTCACTTCTCTATTGGATGGCTACTGCAATGCTACTTCTCTATTAGATTTCTACTGCAATGTTACTTCTCCATTGGATAGCTACCGTAATGTTAATTATCTACTGGATGGCTACAGTATTAATACTTCTCTATTGGATGGCGAGAGTAATGTATTTCTCTGTTGGAAGGCTACTGGAATGTTACTTCTCTTCGATGGCTACCGTAATGTTACTTCTCTATTCGATGGCTACTACTTCTCTATTGGATGGCTACAATAATTTTACTTCTCAAATGGATGTTTACCGTAATATTACTTCTCTCTTGGATGGCTACAATAATGTTATTTCTCTCTTGGATGGCTACTGTAATGTTTTTTTTCTCTTGGATGGCTACAATAATGTTAATTTTTTATTGGATGGCTACTGTGATGTTGATCCTCTCTTGGATGGCTACCATAATGTTACTTCTCTCTTGGATGGGTACAATAATGTCAATTCTCTCTTGGATGGCTACCGTAATGTTACTTCTCTCTTGGATTGCTACAATAATGTCAATTCTCTCTTGGATGGCTACGGTAATGTTAGTTCTCTCTTGGATTTCTACAATAATGTTACTTCTCTCTTGGTTGCTACAATAATGTTAATTCTCTCATAGAAGGCTACCGTAATGTTACTTCTCTCTTGGATCGCTACAATAATGTACTTCTCTCTTGGATTGCTACAATAATGTTCATTCTCTCTCGGATGGCTACAATAATGTTACTTCTCTCTTTGATGGCTAGAATAATGTTCCTTCTCTCTCGGATGGCTACCGTAATGTTACTTCTCTCTTGGATTGCTACAATAATGTTACTTCTCTCTTGGATGGCTACTGTAATGTTACTTCTCTCTTGGATTGCTACAATAATGTTCATTCTCTCTTGGATGGCTACAATAATGTTCTATTTTCTTGGATGGCTACCGTAATGTTACTTCTCTCTTGGATGGCTACAGTAATGTTACTTCGCACTTGGATGGCTAGCATAATGTTACTTATTTCTTGCATGGCTTCTGTAATGTTACTTCTCTCTTGGATTGCTACAATAATGTTACTTCTCTCTTGGATGGCTACTGTAATTTTAGTTATTTCTTGGATGGCGACCGTAATGTTACTTCTCTTTTGGATGGCTACAATAATGTTACTTATTTCTTGGATGGCTACCGTAATGTTACTTCTCTCTTGGATGGCTACCGTAATGTTACTTCTCTCTTGGATGGCTACTGTAATGTTACTTCTCTCTTGGATGGCTATTGTAATGTTACTTCTCGCTTGGATAGCTAAAATAATGTTACTTCTCTCTTGGATGTCTACAATAATGTTACTTCTCTATTGGATGGCTACAATAATGTTACTTCTCTATTGGATGGCTACTGTAATGTTACTTCTCTCTTGGATGCCTACCGAAATGTTACTTATCTCTTGGATGGCTATATAATGTTACTTCTCTCTTTGGATGGCTACCGTAATGTTACTTCTCTCTTTGGATGGCTACAATAATGCTACTGCAATTCCTTTGACTCTCTGTGTCCCCTATCCTCCCGGCCGGCTCGGTCCTCCCCTCCAGCTCCGTGGCTTGATGACTCACTGCGAGCTCACAGAACAGAGCTCCGGGCAGCGGAGCGGAAATGGAAGAAAACTAAACTCCCTACCGACCTGGCATCTTTTCACTCCCTCCTCTCTACATTTTCTTCATCTGTTTCTGCTGCTAAGGCCACTTTCTACCACTCTAAATTCCAAGCATCTGCCTCTAACCCTAGGAAGCTCTTTGCCACATTTTCCTCCCTCCTGAATCCTCCCCCCCCCCCCCCTCCTCTCTCTCTGTGGATGACTTCGTCAACCACTTTGAAAAGAAGGTTGACGACATCCGATCCTCGTTTGTTAAGTCTAATAACACTGCTGGTCCTGCTCACACTGCCCTACCCTATGCTTTGACTTCTTTCTCCCCTCTCTCTCCAGATAAAATCCTGCGACTTGTGACTGCAGGCCGCCCAACAACCTGCCCGCTTGACCCCATCCCCTCCTCCCTTCTCCAGACCATCTCCGGTGACCTTCTCCCCTACCTCACCTCGCTGATCAACTCATCCTTGACCGCTGGCCATGTCCCTTCCGTCTTCAAGAGAGCGAGAGTTGCTCCCCTTCTCAAAAAACCAACACTCGACCCCACTGATGTCAACAACTACAGACCAGTATCCCTTCTTTCTTTTCTTTCCAAAACTATTGAGCGTGCCGTCTTTAGCCAACTCTCTTGCTATCTCTCTCAGAATGACCTTCTTGATCCAAACCAATCAGGTTTCAGGACTGGTCATTCAACTGAGACTGCTCTTCTCTGTGTCACGGAGACTCTCCGCACTGCTAAAGCTAACTCTCTCTCCTCTGCTCTTGTCCTTCTAGACCTGTCTGCTGCCTTTGATACTGTGAACCATCAGATCCTCCTCTCCACCCTCTCCGAGATGGGCATCTCCGGCGCGGCTCACTCCTGGATTGCGTCCTACCTGACCGGTCGCTCCTACCAAGTGGCGTGGCGGGAAGCTGTCTCCGCACCACGTGCTCTCACCACTGGTGTCCCCCAGGGATCGGTTCTGGGCCCTCTCCTTTTCTCCCTATACACCAAGTCACTTGGCTCTGTCATATCCTCACATGGTCTCTCCTATCATTGCTACGCTGACGATACACAACTAATCTTCTCCTTTCCCCCTTCTGATAACCAGGTGGCGAATCGCATCTCTGCATGTCTGGCAGACATATCAGTATGGATGACGGATCACCACCTCAAGCTGAACCCTGGCAAGACGGAGCTGCTCTTCCTCCCGGGGAAGGACTGCCCGTTCCATGATCTCGCCATCACGGTTGACAACTCCGCTGTGTCCTCCTCCCAGAGTGCGAAGAGCCTAGGCGTGACCCTGGACAACACCCTGTCGTTCTCCGCCAACATCAAGGCGGTGACCCGCTCCTGCAGGTTCATGCTCTACAACATTCGGAGAGTGCGACCCTGCCTTACACAGGAAGCGGCGCAGGTCCTGGTCCAGGCACTTGTCATCTCCCGTCTGGACTACTGCAACTCGCTGTTGGCTGGGCTCCCTGCCTGTGCCATTAAACCCCTACAACTCATCCAGAATGCCGCAGCCCGTCTGGTGTTCAACCTTCCCAAGTTCTCTCACGTCACCCCCCTCCTCCGCACACTCCACTGGCTTCCAGTTGAAGCTCGCATCCGCTACAAGACCATGGTGCTTGCCTATGGAGCAGTGAGGGGAACGGCACCTCTGTACCTTCAGGCTCTGATCAGTCCCTACACCCAAACGAGGACATTGCGTTCATCCACCTCTGGCCTGCTGGCTCCCCTTCCTCTGCGGAAGCATAGCTCCCGCTCAGCCCAGTCAAAACTGTTCGCTGCTCTGGCACCCCAATGGTGGAACAAGCTCCCTCACGACGCCAGGACAGCGGAGTCACTCACCACCTTCCGGAGACATTTGAAACCCCACCTCTTTAAGGAATACCTGGGATAGGATAAAGTATTCCTTCTAACCCCCCCCCCCCCCCAAATTGTAAAGTGGTTATCCCACTGGCTATAGGGTGAACGCACCAATTTGTGAGTCGCTCTGGCTAAGAGCGTCTGCTAAATGACGTTAATGTGCCCTTGAGCAAGGCACTTAACCCTAATTGCTCCTGTAAGTCGCTCTGGTTAAGAGCGTCTGCTAAATGACTAAAATGTAAATGTAAAATGTCTTGGATTGCTACTGTAATGTCACTTCTCTTTTGGACGGCTACTGCAATGTTACTTCTCTATTGGATTGCTACTGCAATGTTACTTCTCTTCGACAGCTACCATAATGTTACTTCTCTATTGGATGGCTACAATAATGTTACCTCTCTATTAGAGGTTTACCGTAATATTTATTCTCTCTTGGATGGCTACAATAATGTTATTTCTCTCTTGGATGGCTACTGTAATGTTTTTTTTCTCTTGGATGGCTACAATAATGTTAATTATTTATTGGATGGCTACCATGATGTTGATTCTCTCTTGGATGGCTACCGTAATGTTACTTCTCTCTTTGATTGCTACAATAATGTAAATTCTCTCTTGGATGGCTACCGTAATGTTACTTCTCTCTTGGATTGCTACAATAATGTTCATTCTCTCTTGGATGGCTACAATAATGTTACTTATTTCTTGGATGGCTACCGTAATGTTACTTCTCTCTTGGATGGCTACAGTAATGTTACTTCGCACTTGGATGGCTACCATAATGTTACTTCTTTCTTGCATGGCTTCTGTAATGTTACTTCTCTCTTGGATTGCTAGAATAATGTTACTTCTCTCTTGGATGGCTACTGTAATTTTAGTTATTTCTTGGATGGCGACCGTAATGTTACTTCTCTTTTGGATGGCTACAATAATGTTACTTATTTCTTGGATGGCTACCGTAATGTTACTTCTCTCTTGGATGGCTACCGTAATGTTACTTCTCTCTTGGATGGCTACTGTAATGTTACTTCTCTCTTGGATGGCTATTGTAATGTTACTTCTCGCTTGGATAGCTAAAATAATGTTACATCTCTCTTGGATGTCTACAATAATGTTACTTCTCTATTGGATGGCTACAATAATGTTACTTCTCTATTGGATGGCTACTGTAATGTTACTTCTCTCTTGGATGCCTACTGAAATGTTACTTATCTCTTGGATGGCTATATAATGTTACTTCTCTCTTTGGATGGCTACCGTAATGTTACTTCTCTCTTTGGATGGCTACAATAATGTTACTTCTCTCTTGGATTGCTACTGTAATGTCACTTCTCTTTTGGACGGCTACTGCAATGTTACTTCTCTATTGGATTGCTACTGCAATGTTACTTCTCTTCGACGGCTACATTTTACATTACATTTTAGTCATTTAGCAGACGCTCTTATCCAGAGCGACTTACAGGAGCAATTAGGGTTAAGTGCCTTGCTCAAGGGCACATTTACGTCATTTAGCAGACGCTCTTATCCAGAGCGACTCACCAATTGGTGCGTTCACCCTATAGCTAGTGGGATAACCACTTTACAATTTTTTTTTGGGGGGGGGGGGTAGAAGGATTACTTTATCCTATCCCAGGTATTCCTTAAAGAGGTGGGGTTTCAAATGCCTCCGGAAGGTGGTGAGTGACTCCGCTGTCCTGGCGTCGTGAGGGAGCTTGTTCCACCATTGGGGTGCCAGAGCAGCGAACAGTTTTGACTGGGCTGAGCGGGAACTATGCTTCCGCAGAGGAAGGGGAGCCAGCAGGCCAGAGGTGGATGAACGCAATGCCCTCGTTTGGGTGTAGGGACTGATCAGAGCCCGAAGGTACAGAGGTGCCGTTCCCCTCACTGCTCCATAGGCAAGCACCATGGTCTTGTAGCGGATGCGAGCTTCAACTGGAAGCCAGTGGAGTGTGCGGAGGAGGGGGGTGACGTGAGAGAACTTGGGAAGGTTGAACACCAGACGGGCTGCGGCATTCTGGATGAGTTGTAGGGGTTTAATGGCACAGGCAGGGAGGCCAGCCAACAGCGAGTTGCAGTAGTCCAGACGGGAGATGACAAGTGCCTGGATTAGGACCTGTGCCGCTTCCTGTGTAAGGCAGGGTCGTACTCTCCGAATGTTGTAGAGCATGAACCTGCAGGAGCGGGTCACCGCCTTGATGTTGGCGGAGAACGACAGGGTGTTGTCCAGGGTCACGCCTAGGCTCTTCGCACTCTGGGAGGAGGACACAGCGGAGTTGTCAACCGTGATGGCGAGATCATGGAACGGGCAGTCCTTCCCCGGGAGGCTACCATAATGTTACTTCTCTATTGGATGGCTACAATAATGTTACTTCTCTATTGGATGGCTACAATAATGTTACCTCTCTATTAGAGGTTTACCGTAATATTTATTCTCTCTTGGATGGCTACAATAATGTTATTTCTCTCTTGGATGGCTACTGTAATGTTTTTTTTCTCTTGGATGGCTACAATAATGTTCATTATTTATTGGATGGCTACCATGATGTTGATTCTCTCTTGGATGGCTACCGTAATGTTACTTCTCTCTTTGATTGCTACAATAATGTAAATTCTCTCTTGGATGGCTACCGTAATGTTACTTCTCTCTTGGATTGCTACACTAATGTTACTTCTCTCTTTGATGGCTACTGTACTATTACTTCTCTCTTTGATGGCTACAATAATGTTACTTCTCTCTTGGATGGCTAGAGTAATATGTATTCTCTATTGGATGGATTCCGTAATGTTACTTCTCTCTTGGATTGCTACAATAATGTTACTTCTCTCTTGGATGGCTACTGTAATGTTACTTCTCTCTTGGATGGCTACAGTAATGTTACTTCTCTTTTGGATGGCTACAATAATGTTACTTATTTCTTGGATGGCTACCGTAATGTTACTTATCTCTTGGATGGCTACCATAATGTTACTTCTTTCTTGCATGGCTTCTGTAATGTTACTTCTCTCTTGGATTGCTACAATAATGTTACTTCTCTCTTGGATGGCTACTGTAATTTTAGTTATTTCTTGGATGGCGACCGTAATGTTACTTCTCTTTTGGATGGCTACAATAATGTTACTTATTTCTTGGATGGCTACCGTAATGTTACTTCTCTCTTGGATGGCTACCGTAATGTTACTGTCACGGTTTCGGCCGAGGCTGCCTCTCTTCCTTGTTCGGGCAGGCTTCGGCGTTCGTTGTCTCCGGAATACTAGCTGCCACCGTTGTATGTTTCATGTTCGTTTGCTTTTGTCTGTTTGTTGTGACACCTGTTCTCGTTTAGCGTAATTAGTGTCCTATAAGTTTCTCGTTGTGTTTGTCTAGTGTTGTGTGTTATTGATTTAGGTCTGTCGTGTGTTGGGCTTGTATTTTGCTATTTCGCTCGGTTGAGCTTCCCTCCACTGCGTTGGAGCGTTTATCGCACCTGTTTAGTGCGCCTTTTGTTTTGTTCGCCTTCGTGCGTAATTTCGCCTTCGGGCAAGTCAGTTCGTATTTTTCCTTGTTGGAAATTGACTAAAGTCTTTTGGACTATACTTCGGTGTCCTGCGTTTGATTCCACCACTACACCCACCTACAGCATTCGTGACAGAATAACACACCTTGAAGAATGGAATCAGCAGGAGCCGCAGCAGCCCAGGAGACGCTGGAGGACAAGGTCCGGGAACAAATTGACCAGATCCTGCAGATGGGGACCGCACTGCAGGAGGTGATCACCACCATCCGAGGCTGGGGGACGCCTCCACCGCCATCCTCCCTGCCAGCACCATCGGCCAGTCAGCCCATTCCCGCACCGGAACCCCGAGGAGTCCGACTCTCGCTCCCGAGGGCCTACGATGGGACCGCGGCCGGGTGTCAGGGATTCCTTCTCCAGGTGGAGCTGTACCTGGCCACCGTGCACCCGGCGCCCTCGGGACATGAGAGCGTGTCCGCCCTGATCTCCTGCCTTTCCGGGAAGGCGTTGGAATGGGCCAACGCGGAGTGGAGGAGGATCGACGCGGACACCATCACATACGACGAGTTCTCCCGCCGCTTCAGGGCGGTGTTTGACCATCCCCCGGAGGGGAAAGCGGCGGGGGAGCGTCTGGTCTTCCTCCGGCAGGGGAGGAGGAGTGCCCAGGAGTTCGCCCTCGAATTCCGTACTCTAGCGGCAGATGCAGGGTGGAATGAGCGGGCTCTCGTCGATCACTACAGATGTAGTCTACGAGAGGACGTCCGTCGGGAGCTGGCCTGTAGGGACACCAGCCTCTCGTTCGACCAGTTGGTCGACATGTCCATCAGGCTGGATAACCTGCTAGCTACCCGCGGACGTCCCGAGGGGGGTCCGTCCATTTCACCCTTCAGTGCCTCCGAGCCGTGCCCCATGGAGCTCGGGGGCGCTGGCGCTAGAGAGAGGAGGGGTCGGCTTACTAGGGGGTCCATCTCCTGCACCAACTGTGGTCGGGGAGGACACACAGCTAGGTGCTGAGGATGGCCTCCTAGGGGAGAGGACGACAGGTCCCGCACTGGGGATTCCTTCCAGGTGAGTAGGCGCACAACTCACCCAGAGCTCTCTGTTGCACATTTCTGTATCCCTGTGAGTTTTCCACAGGTAGCACCTCATTCCCAGCATAAGGCGCTGGTAGATTCAGGCGCGGCTGGGAATTTTGTTGATAAGAAGTTTTGTTTAGCCTTAGGGATTCCCCTTCTTCCTGTTGATGTCCCTTTCCCCGTTCATGCCCTAGATAGCCGTCCGTTGGGTGCGGGCTTGATCAGGGAAGTCACTGCGCCACTTAGGATGTGTGCGCAGGGGGGTCATCAGGAGATGATTCAGCTATTTCTGATTGACTCGCCTGCGTATCCGGTGGTGCTGGGCATGCCCTGGTTGAGTACCCATAACCCATCTATTTCGTGGCAGGAGAGGGCTCTGATGGAGTGGTCTGCCCAGTGTGTGGGTCGATGTTTGGGCGTTTCCGTAGGGGCTACCTCGGTGGAGAGTCCAAACCAGGTGCCCGCATTGCACGTTCCCCCTGAGTATGGGGATTTGGCTATCGCGTTTAGTAAGTCGAGGGCGACGCGGTTGCCACCCCATAGGCAGGGAGATTGTGCGATAGACCTCCAGGCAGGAGCTGCGCTCCCACGGAGCCATGTGTATCCTCTGTCTCAGGAGGAGAAGAAAGCTATGGAGACTTACATAGACGAATCTCTGAGACAAGGATACATACGGCCTTCCACTTCCCCTGCGTCCTCGAGTTTCTTTTTTGTGAAGAAGAAGGATGGTGGTTTACGCCCGTGCATCGATTACCGTGGTCTCAATCAGATCACGGTGAAGTACAGTTATCCACTCCCGTTGATTGCGACCATGACTGAGTCCTTGCATGGGGCGCGTTTCTTCACTAAATTAGATCTCAGGAGCACGTACAACTTGGTGCGCATCAGGGAGGGCGATGAATGGAAGACAGCCTTTAGTACCACCTCGGGCCATTACGAGTATCTTGTCATGCCATACGGGTTGATGAACGCTCCGTCAGTTTTCCAATCATTCGTGGATGAGATCTTCAGGGACATGCAGGGGCAGGGGGTCGTTGTGTACATAGATGACATTCTCGTGTACTCGCCTACCCGTGTCGAGCATGTGGCCCTGGTGCGCAGAGTGTTGCGGAGGCTGGTGGAGCACGACCTGTATGTTAAGGCAGAGAAGTGTCTGTTTTTCCAGGAGTCGGTCTCCTTTTTGGGGTATCAGTTGTCTGCGTCAGGGGTGAAGATGGAGGTAGACCGGGTGTCAGCCGTGCGTAATTGGCAAACACCAACCACTGTGAAGGAGGTGCAGCAGTTTTTGGGGTTTGCGAATTACTACCGGAGGTTTATCCGGGGTTTTGGACAGGTGGCAGCTCCCATCACGTCTCTTTTGAAGGGGGTCCGGTGCGTCTGCAGTGGTCTGCCGAGGCGGACAGGGCGTTTGGGAGGCTGAAGGACCTGTTTACCTCGGCTCCGGTGCTGGCGCATCCGGATCCCTCTTTACCATTTCAGGTAGAGGTGGACGCGTCTGAGGCCGGTATAGGAGCCGTGCTTTCACAACGGTCAGGCGCGCCACCTAAACTCCACCCCTGTGCCTTTTATTCCAAGAAGCTCAGTCCGGCGGAGCGAAACTATGACGTAGGGGACAGGGAGCTGTTAGCCGTGGTACAGGCCCTAAAGGTGTGGAGGCACTGGCTTGAGGGGGCTCAACACCCTTTCCTCATTTTGACGGACCACCATAACCTGGAGTACATCCGGGCAGTGAGGAGGCTAAACCCTCGGCAGGCAAGATGGAATATGTTTTTGACCCGGTTTACATTTAAGATCACGTACAGCCCTGGGTCACAGAACGGTAAGGCAGATGCGCTGTCTCGGCGGTATGACACGGAGGAGAGGTCCGTGGAGCCCACTCCCATACTGCCGGAGTCGTGTCTGGTGGCACCGGTAGTGTGGGAGGTCGATGCTGAGCTCGAGCGGGCGTTACGCACCGACCCTAGTCCACCACAATGCCCGGAGGGTCGGAAGTACGTTCCGCTCGAGGTTCGGGATCGATTGATCTATTGGGCTCACACGTCACCCTCCTCTGGACACCCGGGTATCGGCCGGACAGTGCACTGTCTTAGTGCCAAGTACTGGTGGCCCACGTTGGCAAGGGATGTGAGGGTTTATGTTTCCTCCTGCTCGGTGTGCGCCCAGTGTAAGGCGCCTAGACATCTGCCTAGGGGTAAGTTACTACCCCTGCCCGTTCCACAACGACCATGGTCCCACCTCTCGGTGGATTTCCTTACTGACCTTCCTCCTTCACAGGGGAATACCACTATACTGGTCGTTGTGGACCGGTTTTCTAAGGCCTGTCGTTTGCTCCCCATGCCGGGCCTTCCTACCGCCCTGCAAACTGCCGAAGCCCTATTCACCCATGTGTTCCGGCACTACGGGGTACCCGAGGATATTGTGTCTGATCGAGGTCCCCAATTTACCTCCAGAGTCTGGAGAGCTTTTATGGAGCGGTTGGGGGTCTCGGTGAGCCTCACCTCGGGTTACCACCCGGAGAGTAATGGGCAGGTGGAACGTGTGAACCAGGATGTGGGTAGGTTTCTTAGAACATACTGCCAGGACCGGCCGGAGGAGTGGGCAAGGTACGTTCCCTGGGCCGAAATGGCCCAGAATTCCCTACGCCATTCCTCCACTAACCTAACCCCTTTCCAATGTGTGTTAGGTTACCAGCCGGTTCTGGCACCTTGGCAGCAGAGCCAGATCGAGGCTCCTGCGGTGGATGAGTGGGCGCGGCGCTCGGAGGAGACATGGAACGCTGCACACGTCCACCTGCAGCGGGCCCTCCGACGTCATAAGGCGAGCGCCGATCTCCACCGCAGTGAGGGACCGGTGTACGCACCTGGTGATCGAGTCTGGCTCTCTACCAGAAACCTGCCCCTCCGCCTGCCCTGTCGGAAACTGGGTCGGCGGTTTGTAGGGCCATTTAAAGTCCTGGGAAGTTTGAACGAGGTGTGTTACAAATTACAACTACCTGTTGAATATAAAAGTATTAACCCCTCGTTCCATGTGTCCCTTCTCAGGCCGGTGGTAGCTGGCCCACTCCAAGAAAGTGAGATCAGGGAGACTCCTCCGCCCCCATTGGACATCGAGGGGGCACCGGCGTACTCCGTGAGGTCCATCTTGGATTCGAGACGTCGGATGGGGGGTCTCCAATATCTAGTGGAGTGGGAGGGGTACGGTCCGGAGGAGCGGTGCTGGGTGCCGAGGAGAGACATTTTGGACCCGTCTCTCCTGACGGAATTCCATCGTGGGCACCCGACGCACCCTGCTCCGCGTCCTCCGGGTCGTCCCCGAGGCCGGAGTCGGCGCACGTCTGGAGCCGCGCGTCAAGGGGGGGGTACTGTCACGGTTTCGGCCGAGGCTGCCTCTCTTCCTTGTTCGGGCAGGCTTCGGCGTTCGTTGTCTCCGGAATACTAGCTGCCACCGTTGTATGTTTCATGTTCGTTTGCTTTTGTCTGTTTGTTGTGACACCTGTTCTCGTTTAGCGTAATTAGTGTCCTATAAGTTTCTCGTTGTGTTTGTCTAGTGTTGTGTGTTATTGATTTAGGTCTGTCGTGTGTTGGGCTTGTATTTTGCTATTTCGCTCGGTTGAGCTTCCCTCCACTGCGTTGGAGCGTTTATCGCACCTGTTTAGTGCGCCTTTTGTTTTGTTCGCCTTCGTGCGTAATTTCGCCTTCGGGCAAGTCAGTTCGTATTTTTCCTTGTTGGAAATTGACTAAAGTCTTTTGGACTATACTTCGGTGTCCTGCGTTTGATTCCACCACTACACCCACCTACAGCATTCGTGACAGTTACTTCTCTCTTGGATGGCTACTGTAATGTTACTACTCTCTTGGATGGCTATTGTAATGTTACTTCTCGCTTGGATAGCTAAAATAATGTTACTTCTCTCTTGGATGTCTACAATAATGTTACTTCTCTATTTGATGGCTACAATAAT
>NW_028159221.1:0-20000 GCF_964263955.1 Coregonus lavaretus
ATAAAGAACATACTTCTGACAAGCTTCTCAGTAAAGCAATAAAAACAATCAGGCATCCCAGAAAAGTGCTAAAAATAGCCCACATTAACAATACAGTACCAGTCAAAAGTTTGGACACACCTACTCATTCAAGGGTTTTTATTTTTACTATTTTTTACATTGTAGAATAATAGTGAAGATATCAAAACTATGAAATAACACATGAAATAATGTAGTAACCAAAAAAGTGTTGAACCTCAAATATTTTGATTTGTTTTTCAAATAACCACCCTTTGCCTTGTTGACAGCTTTGCACACTAGGCATTCTCTCAACCAGCTTCACCTGGAATGCTTTTCCAACAGTCTTGAAGGAGTTCCCACATATGCTGAACTTGTTGGCTGCTTTTCCTTCACTCTGCTGTCTGACTCATCCCAAACCAACTCAATTGGGTTGAGGTCGGGGGATTGTGGAGGCCAGGTCATCTGCAGCGCCCCATCACAGTCCTTCTTGGTAAAATAGCCCTTACACAGCCTGGAGGTGTGTTGGGTCATTGTCCTGTTGAAAAACAATTGATAGTCCCACGAAGCCCAAACCAGATGGGATGGTGTATTGCTGCAGAATGCTGTGGTAGCCATGCTGGTTAAGTGTGCCTTGAATTCTAAATAAATCACAGACAGTGTCACCAGCAAAGCACCATAACACCACCTCCTCCAGGCTTTACGATGGGAACTACACATGCGGAGATCATCCGTTCACCCACAGCGCGTCTCACAAAGACACGGCGGTTGGAACCAAAAATCGTCAATTTGGACTCCAGACCAAAGGACAAATGTCCACCAGTCTAATGTCGATTGCTCGTGTTTCTTGGCTCAAGCAGATCTCTTCTTCTTATTGGTGTCCTTTAGTAGTGGTTTCTTTGCAGCAATTCGACCATGAAGGCCTGATTCGCACAGTCCCCACTGAACAGTTGATGTTGAGATGTGTCTGTGTCTTGAACTCTGTGCAGCAGTTATTTGGCCTGCAATTTCTGAGGCTGGTAACTCTAATGAACTTATCCTCTGCAGCAGAGGTAACTCTGGGTCTTCCATTCCTGTGGCGGTCCTCATGAGAGCCAGTTTTATCATAGCGCTTGATGGTTTTTGCAACTGCACTTGAAGAAACTTTAAAAGTTCTTAATGTTCCATATTGACTGACCTTCATGTCTTAACGTAATGATGGACTGTTGTTTCTCTTTGCTTATTTGAGCTGTTCTTACCATAATATGGACTAGGTTTTTTACCAAATAGGGCTATCTTCTGTATACCCCCCTACCTTGTAACAACACAACTGATTGGCTGAAACGCATTAAGAAGGAAAGAAATTCCACAAATGAACTTTTAAGAAGGCACAACTGTTAATTGAAATGCATTCCAGGTGACTACCTCATGAAGCTGGTTGAGAGAATGCCAAGTGTGCAACCTGTTAATTGAAATGCATTGCAGGTGATTTGTTTAACACTTTCTTTAGTTACTACATGATTCCATATGTGTTATTTCATAGTTTTGATGTCTTCACTATTATTCTACAATGTAAAAATAAAGAAAAACCCTGGAATGAGTAGGTGTGTCCAAATTTTTGACTGGTACTGTATGTCACCGGGGGCTTGTTTCTAAAACTTTTGACTGGTAGTGTACATATAACTGGTACTTTCTGTAGCCTAAGAAACAAGGTTCATGAAGTCAATAACTTGCTAGTAACAGATGACATTCATGTTCTGACTATCTCTGAAACTCTCTTAGATAATACCTTTTTGATACAGTGGTTGCAATACATGGTTATGACATCTACAGAAAAGACATGTCAATGCGGTCTATATTCAGAACCACATTCCTGTAAAGCTTAAAGAAGATCTCATGTTAAATACTGTTTTAGTAATATAGCTACAGGTTCATCTGCCTCACCTAACGCCCATTCTTGTGGGAAGCTGCTATAGACCACAAAGTGCTAACAGTCAGTATCTGGATAACATGTGTGAAATGCTTGATAATGTATGTGATATCAACAGAGGTATATTTTCTGGTTGACCTCAATATTGACTGGCTTTCACGAAGCTGCCCACTCAAGAAAAAGCTCCAAACTGTAACCAGTGCCTGCAGCCCGGTTCAGGTTATCAGTCAACCTATCACGGTAGTTACAAACGGCACAGGAATGAAATCCTCAAAATGTATTGATCACATCTTTACTAATGCTGCAGTAATTTGCTTTAAAGCACTATCCAAATCCACAGGATGTAGTGATCACAATATAGTAGCCATATCTAGGAAAACCAACGTTCCAAAGGCTGGGCCTAGTATGGTGTACAATAGGTTTTGTAGTGATTCTTATTTACATTTACATTTACGTCTTATGTTGATGTAAATAATATATGTTGGTCCGTGGTGTGTAATGAGGAGCAACCAGATGCTGCACTTGACACATTTTATGAAATGTCTTATTCCAGTTACTAATAATCATGCACCCATTTAAGAAAACGACTGGTAAAAATGGTTAAATCCCCTTGGATTGATGAGGAATTGATGAAAAATTGTATGTTTGCAAGGAATGAGGCAAAAGGTATTGCAAATAAGTCTGGCAGCACAACCCGCTTGCAAACGTACTGCAAATTGAGAAATATGATAAAACTGAATAAAAAGAAGATACAACACTATGAAACAAGGATAAATGACAAAGAATGATAGTAAAAAGCTTTGGAGCACCTTAAAATTACATTTTGGGAAAAAAGGCAAACTCAGCTCCATCATTAATTGAATCAGATGGCTCATTCATCACAAAACAAACTGATATTGCAAACTACTTTAATAGTTTTTTCATTGGTAAAATTAGCAAACTTAGGCATGACATGTGACTAAACTGAATAAAAAGAAGAAACCTATACTATGAAACAAAGATGAATGATAGTAAAAAGCTTAAATACAATTTTGGGCAAACTCGGCTCTGTCATTCATTGAATCAGATGGCTCATTCATCACGCAACCCACTGATATTGCCAACTACTTTTAATGATTTTTTTCATTGGCATACCAGCAACAAAATGCCGACACTACACATCCAAGTATATTTTACCAAATTAGTTAAGACAAGCATTGTACATTTTCAATTATGTGTAGTGAGTGTGGAAGAGGTGAAAAAATGATCTATCAATAATGACAAGCCACCGGGGTCTGACAACTTGGATGGAAAATGACTGAGGATAATAGAGGACGATATTGCCACTCATATTTGCCATATCTTCCATTTAAGCCTCCTAGAAAGTGTGTGCCCTCAGGCCTGGAGGGAAGCAAAAGTAATTCCGCTACTTAAGAATAGAAAAGCCCCCTTTTTACTGGCTCAAATAGCCGACCAATCAGGCTCTTAGTAAACTTAGTAAAATAGTGTTTGACCAGATACAATGCTATTTTACAGTAAACAAATTAACAGGCTTTCAGCACACTTATAGGGAAGGACATTCAACAAGCACAGCACTTACACAAATTACTGATTGGCTGAGAGAGATTGATGGGGGCTTTTCTATTTAGACTTCAGTACGGCTTTTGACATTAATCATAGTCTGCTGATGGAAAAACTTGTGGCTTTACACCCCCTTCTATATTGTGGATAAAGAGTTGCCTGTCTAACAGAACACAGAGGGTGTTCTTTAATGGAAGCCTCTCAAACTTAATCCAGGTAGAATCAGGAATTCCCCAGGGCAGCTGTTTAGGCCCCTTACTTTTAAAAATCTTTACTAATGACACTTACTAATGCGTAAAGCCAGTGTGTCTGTATGCGAATTACTCAACACTAGACACGTCTGCTACTACAGCGACTGAAATTACTGCAACACTTAACAAAGAGCTGCAGTTAGTTCAGAATGCATGGCAAGGAATAATTTTGTGCTAAATATTTCAAAAACTAAAAGCATTGTATTCAGGACAAATCATTCACTAAACCTCAACTAAATCTTGTAATAAATAATGTGGAAGTTGAGGTGACTAAACTGCTTCGAGTAACCCTGGATTGTAAACTGTCATGGTCAAAAACATGTTGATACAACAGTAGCTAAGCTGGGGATAATAGTCTGCCATAATAAAGCGCTGCTCTGCGTTCTTAACAAGGCAGATCCTACAGGCTCTAGTTTTGTCACACCTGGACTACTGTTCAGTCGTGTGGTCAGGTGCCACAAAGAGGGACTTAGGAAAATTACAATTGGCTCAGAACAGGGCAGCGCGGCTGACCCTTAAATGTACAATGGGAGCTAACATTAATGATATGCATGTCGATCTCTCATGGCTCAAAGTGGAGGAGAGATTGACTTCATCACTACTTGTGTTTGTGAGAGGTATTGACATGTTGAATGCACCGAGCTGTCTGTTTGAACTACTGGCGCACAGCTCAGACACCCATGCATACCCCACAAGACATGCCACCAGAGGTCTCTTCACAGTCCCCAAGTCCAGAACAGACTATGGGAGGCGCACAGTACTACATAGAGCCATTACTACATGAAACTCCATTCCACATCAGGTAACTCATGCAAGCAGTAGAATCAGATTTAAAAAAACAGAAAAATACACCTTATGGAACAACGGGGACTGTGAAGAGACATGCACACAAACGCTAGCACACGCGTTCGTTGTAATATTGTTTTATGGTGGTATTATACATTTTGTATTGTAGATAGGTAGTGGTGTAATAATGTTATATGATGTACTGTTTTATCTTTTGTTTTATGTGTAATGTAATTGCCTTAATGTGTTTGGACACCAGGAAGAGTAGCTGCTGACTTGGCAGGAACTAATGGGGATCCTTAATAAATAAAATACAAAGTACACACACTGATGTTACTGTTTAGAATAAATGGAAGGATCAGTGTGACTCCTAACATGTAACATTTTTCTTCTCGCTGTCACCCTCTTATCTACCCCAGCAAGAAACTGCCTGAGCCCCCTACGACCCCCACCACCCCTACGACCCCCACCACTCCAAAGTTCACCTCCTTCCCCCCCGTGCCCGTCACCACTGACAGCGTACGCACCAAGTGCCGAGAGCTGCTGGTGGCTGCCCTGCAGACCGACGGTGAGACAGACCCTACCAAGATGGCTGCCATTATCAGCACATTCTACAGCTGTATAGGTTGATGACTTCAGCAACTCTCTAGTATTATACGTCTCTGGGTGAGACGTAGCCCAATCACAGAGGGATCTAAGATATGGGGTGGCTGGAGGGCCATTTTAAAATGCATTATTTTGACGTTTAATTTGTGTATATTTTTTTAACTAATGACCACTCTGTTTGATATGTTAGATGACCACAAGACCATTGGAGCAGACACTGAGAACTTGGCTGCTCAGATTGAGGACTATATCCTTTCACCTGTATGCTTGTTGCTGTCCGTTTCTGGTGGTGAGGACCAGACAAATGTGTGGTTTGGTGTTTCTGGTGGTGTGGTGAGGACCAGACAGATGTTTGGTGGTGTGGTGAGGACCAGACAGATGTTTGGTGGTGTGGTGAGGACCAGACAGATGTTTGGTGGTGTTGTGAGGACCAGACAGATGTTTGGTGGTGAGGTGAGGTGAAGACCAGACGACAGACATGTGGATATCAAAGGTTTCTGGATGTGGATTGTCTTTTTTATAGACGGACTCTGCATGTCTAAGAGCGTCTTACTGTGTGCGGTGTTCTCCTTCACTTCCCCGCTCCACGTATCTACCAGGAGTTTAAGTCTACAGACCAGAAGTACAAGTCCAGGCTGAGGAGCCGTATCTCCAACCTGAAGGACCAGAAGAACCCAGACCTCCGACGAAACGTCCTCGCTGGAAACATCTCCGCTGACCGCATCGCTAACATGGCTGCTGAGGTACATAGGGGTCTGTGTGGGGGGGTGTGTCTGAGTTTCATGTTTTGGCAGTGAACCTCTTAGAGTTGAAATATGTCCTAAGGTTGAGTCTAAAATAACATGTTTGTGTACACTTCACATCTGACGCTGAGACACTTCTGTAAGGTCAATTCTTACACAATTCTCTGTTTGACCCACCAGGAGATGGCGAGTGCAGAGCTGAAGGAGATGAGGAAGGCTTTGACCAAGGACGCCATCCGAGAGCACCAGCTGTCCAAAGTGGGCGGGACAGAGACGGACATGTTTCAATGTGGCAAATGCAGGGGCAAGAACTGCACCTATACACAGGTACAGACATAGTGAACTGCACCTCTACACAGGTACTGACGTAGTGAACTGCACCTCTACACAGGTACTGACGTAGTGAACTGCACCTCTACACAGGGACTGACGTAGTGAACTGCACCTCTACACAGGTACTGACGTAGTGAACTGCACCTCTACACAGGTACTGACGTAGTGAACTGCACCTTTACACAGGGACTGACGTAGTGAACTGCACCTCTACACAGGTACTGACGTAGTGAACTGCACCTCTACACAGGTACTGACGTAGTGAACTGCACCTCTACACAGGTACTGACGTAGTGAACTGGACCTGTGTAACCAGCGTCACTGAGTGCAGCCTAACAGTACAGCTTCCTCATGTCCTTATCAGTACTTGATCACCTGTCCTCTGTCTCGCCAACACACGTGATCGCCTGCTGTATAACGTACTAGCAAGTCGCACCACATAAAAGCTAACGCCAGTGGAAATATTTCAAGCTGTGGGGGTGAGCCTACGACGGTACGACATTAACTTCATTACACCAACACACAGGTCAACACGTGTAGTCGGTTCAGTGTAGCACACCTGGGGTAAAATCACAGAAAATAACATGCTTCTACAGGTTAGAACAGTGTGTGTGGGTACATGCTTCTACAGGTTAGAACAGTGTGTGTAGGTACATGCTTCTACAGGTGAGAACAGTGTGTGTGGGTACGTGCTTCTACAGGTGAGAACAGTGTGTGTGGGTACATCCGTGTCCTGTATGTGTGGCTCGTTGTAAATATGCGCCGTCTCTCCCTGTGTGTTGTAGGTGCAAACGCGCAGTGCTGATGAGCCCATGACCACCTTTGTACTGTGCAACGGCTGTGGCAACCGCTGGAAGGTAGGCTGTGTATCCATTTCACTCTGTCTGGGTCTAGTACAGACCTGGGATCATTTAGTTTTATCTATGCTTAATTTGAATATCAAAATAAAATAGTTGCCTTTTTTTAGTTAACTCTTTATCAGCTATATTGGACTACCTCAAGTATTTTGAAGTTTTTAAATAAACTACAAAATAACATTATTTTTCTGCACAGGTCTGATACCCTGTTCCCAAGCTTTGTAGGCAGTTCTTAAATGATTGGATCAGTTTGGTTGGAT
Source organism: Coregonus lavaretus (assembly GCF_964263955.1). Taxonomy (NCBI): domain Eukaryota; kingdom Metazoa; phylum Chordata; class Actinopteri; order Salmoniformes; family Salmonidae; genus Coregonus; species Coregonus lavaretus. The sequence continues at coordinate 7,303 of NW_028159221.1, forward strand.
TGGTTTGGTTGGAGCGTTCACATAATTGCTTCCGCCTATCCAGTCCTGTCAGATCTGCAGGCATGTGTATAGGGGTAGAGACCAGGGGTTACCTAACCCTGACTTGGTGTGAGATGTAAATAAGGGTTAGAAGTAGTGTGGTCCTCTGTAGCTCAGCTGGTAGAGCACGGCGCTTGTAACGCCAAGGTAGTGGGTTCGATCCCCGGGACCACCCATACACAAAAATGTATGCACGCATGACTGTAAGTCGCTTTGGATAAAAGTGTCTGCTAAATGGCATATTAATTAATATTAAAGTAGGGGAAGTGGAAACATGGTGCTTATTATGGCTTGGCTGCTCAGTACTCGTGCAGTACCACCTTGTCACCACAAGATGGCAGCAGACATTGTCAAGCAGTGCTGACTTTACTGGTGCTACTGTTGTTGTAACCATCCAGACTTCTAATGATGTTATACATTCTCTCACATCAAGATAATTCAACACACCTACCGGCCACTTTTTGTTTTGTTTTGTTGTTGTCATGTATACTCACAATCTAGTCATTTAGCACTCTTATTCAGAGTGACTTCAATCAGTGCATTCAACTAAAGTAAATCAACCACATCCCATGATCATTGCAAGTAAAACATTTTAATAAAAACCTTCTCTCTCCCTCCTCCCCAGTTCTGTTGAGATGATATTCTGGATTTGCTACAAGAAGAGCTGACATGGATAACGAAGTCAACCGGGACCTATTTTGTTACGACTGCAGACTGTTTTTCCTTTGTTGTTTTTGATACTTTTTCTTCTTTTTTTTTTTTTTTTTTAAATCTTTTTTTAAACATTAACTCATAAATCTGGATAAAATGTTTTGACATTTAGTAGCATTTAATTTTCATATCCTTTTCTCTGTCTATTATATGGAGCTAGTCTGGGTGCCTTTTGTGTTTCTGCTTGCCACAACCTCTTATGGAATGTCATGCTTGGCTTGATAACGAGTTGGCAAGAGCACAAACCGTTCTGGGACCATGCTGATGTTGAACACTTACTCTTAAAACAACATTTTTGGTTTGCTGTTTATTAGTTGAAGCTATATCTTACTTTAAATTTTTTTTCTTTCTTTCTTTGCATTAGGGAACATAGGTGTGCCTTAATTTGCCCCTCTGTGCCACAAAATAATTATTTTACTGTTAGTTTTATACACTTGCTGTATAGAGTATATACACTCTTAGGGTAAGTCCCAAATGGCACCCTATTCCCTAAGTAGTGCACTAAAAAGAGAATAAGGTGCTATTTGGGACGCATACTTGCTGTATATAAAACAAGCCTTTTTTTTTTTGAAAATGTGCTTGGGAGTTATTCTGAATCTACATGCATACATGCATACATGCATACATGCATACATACATACATACATACATACATACATACATACATACATGCTACACAGGTTCTTATAGTTCCATTTAGGTTTTGATTCTTCCGTAAACAAACGAGAGAAACCAGAGGATTTGCTAGAAGATGTAGAGATTGGAGGAGCAGTGTGAATAAGGGATGAGGAGGACGGGTTGTTCTCTGCTGAACGTTACTAAAGGGTTAGCGGGGACTGGAGAAATAGCCTGACGTCACTATCGAGTTCGCAACACATCTCCGTTTGTTGAAACCAATTTTTATAAAATGTAGGTTGGATTTCAGACATGCTGGAGTGAAGAGCCTCCTGACGAACTATCGACTGGTTTGAAAAGTTTTATCATGCAAGTGATTTATTTTGTATGTAAACGTTTGTCCTCCCAACGGGAACTTGTGTCAATTTAATTAAAAACTGATCTAAGGAGTGTGGAAAGAGTCTGGGGGATCCTGGTGAGTTCTTGTTGACACTTTTTAAACGCTCTCAACCCCGAGCCACGCTCAGTTCAGTAACCGAACATTGTTTAATGTTGGAAAATACAGATGTCATGAATAGAGCAGACGTGATCCTTGGTGTACATGTAAGAGGCATGTTTGTTCTACGTATCATAATTATATCTGAACGTTCCACAACACGTCCTGCTGAACGCGCCCCCTATGAACAGCAGGTGAAAGACCCAAGAAAGTTCTATCTGCATTACAGAATGTTTGCTGTGGAAAAGCCCAAAGAGGAAGCCAATTTCATCTGACTTTATACCCTCATATAAAATATTTGTGAGTACTAGATACAGTGGGGAAAAAAAGTATTTAGTCAGCCACCAATTGTGCAAGTTCTCCCACTTAAAAAGATGAGAGAGGCCTGTAATTTTCATCATAGGTACACGTCAACTATGACAGACAAATTGAGATTTTTTTTATCCAGAAAATCACATTGTAGGATTTTTTATGAATTTATTTGCAAATTATGGTGGAAAATAAGTATTTGATCACCTACAAACAAGCAAGATTTCTGGCTCTCACAGACCTGTAACTTCTTCTTTAAGAGGCTCCTCTGTCCTCCACTCGTTACCTGTATTAATGGCACCTGTTTGAACTTGTTATCAGTATAAAAGACACCTGTCCACAACCTCAAACAGTCACACTCCAAACTCCACTATGGCCAAGACCAAAGAGCTGTCAAAGGACACCAGAAACAAAATTGTAGACCTGCACCAGGCTGGGAAGACTGAATCTGCAATAGGTAAGCAGCTTGGTTTGAAGAAATCAACTGTGGGAGCAATTATTAGGAAATGGAAGACATACAAGACCACTGATAATCTCCCTCGATCTGGGGCTCCACGCAAGATCTCACCCCGTGGGGTCAAAATGATCACAAGAATGGTGAGCAAAAATCCCAGAACCACACGGGGGGACCTAGTGAATGACCTGCAGAGAGCTAGGACCAAAATAACAAAGTCCACCATCAGTAACACACTACGCCGCCAGGGACTCAAATCCTGCAGTGCCAGACGTGTCCCCCTGCTTAAGCCAGTACATGTCCAGGCCCGTCTGAAGTTTGCTAGAGTGCATTTGGATGATCCAGAAGAGGATTGGGAGAATGTCATATTGTCAGATGAAACCAAAATAGAACATTTTGGTAAAAACTCAACTCGTCGTGTTTGGAGGACAAAGACTGCCATACCTACTGTGAAGCATGGGGGTGGAAACATCATGCTTTGGGGCTGTTTTTCTGCAAAGGGACCAGGACGACTGATCCGTGTAAAGGAAAGAATGAATGGGGCCATGTATCGTGAGATTTTGAGTGAAAACCTCCTTCCATCAGCAAGGGCATTGAAGATGAAACGTGGCTGGGTCATTCAGCATGACAATGAACCCAAACACACCGCCTGGGCAACAAAGGAGTGGCTTCGTAAGAAGCATTTCAAGGTCCTGGAGTGGCCTAGCCAGTCTCCAGATCTCAACCCCATAGAAAATCTTTGGAGGGAGTTGAAAGTCCGTGTTGCCCAGTGACAGCCCCAAAACATCACTGCTCTAGAGGAGATCTGCATGGAGGAATGGGCCAAAATACCAGCAACAGTGTGTGAAAACCTTGTGAAGACTTACAGAAAACGTTTGACCTGTGTCATTGCCAACAAAGGGTATAAAACAAAGTATTGAGAAACTTTTGTTATTGACCAAATTCTTATTTTCCACCATAATATGCAAATAAATTCATTAAAAATCCTACAATGTGATTTTCTGGATTTTTTTTTCTCATTTTGTCTTTCATAGTTGACGTGTACCTATGATGAAAATTACAGGCCTCTCTCATCTTTTTAAGTGGGAGAACTTGCACAATTGGTGGCTGACTAAATACTTTTTTCCCCCACTGTATCTGCAATTAACTTAATCATAGAAAATACACCTTCCAAAAGTTGATGTATATTTCCCATCACCTCCCACTGGATCAACTGAAAGTTTGCTGTTGGAAAAACCCAGTGGTGTAAAGTACTGAAGTAAAAATACTTTAAATTACTACTTAAGTAGTTTTTTAGGGTGTCTGTACTTTAGTATTTATATTTGACTACTTTTACTTCACTACGTTCCTAAAGAAAATGTACTTTTTACTCCATACATTTTCCCTGACACGTAAAAGTATTTGTTACATTTTGAAAGCTTAGCATGCCAGGAATATGGTCCAATTCATGCACTTATCAAGAGAACATCCTTCATCTCTAATGCCTCTGATCTGACGGACTGCCTCTCATCTGACATACTCACTAAACACACATGCTTCATTTGTAAATGATGTCTGAGTGTTGAGGAGTGTGCCCCTGGCTATCCATATATAATACAAATAAAAAATGGTACCGTCTGGTTTGGGAATTTGAAATTATTTATACTTTAGATACTTAAGTATATTTTATTAATTACATTTACTTTTATACCAAAGTATATTTAAAACCAAATACTTTTAGACTCTTAATCAAGTAGCATTTTACTGGGTGACTTTTACTTGAGTCATTTTCTATTAAGGTATCTTAACCTTTACTCAAGTATGACAATTGGGTACTTTTTCCACCACTGGAAAAACCCAACAGAGGAACAAACCACTAGCCAATTCCCCTGCCTTGTTATCCATGACATCTCAGCTCCTTTGCATGACACTTACTAGGTACTCCTAAAAGTCAAACTGCTGTACATTTACGTAGGGGGGGCCTGTTCACAATGTAGGAAACAGACCAAAACGGTTTGAAAAGACTGTGAGGTGGCCTAATCTCTACGCTCGTTTCTGTTCTCCATTGCAAAACATTTTGCTGCGATGTGCAGTAATGACCCCGACTCCAGGTCTAGCGTCCTGGTCAGAGTGACCCCGACTCCAGGTCTAGCGTCCTGGTCAGAGTGACCCCGACTCCAGGTCTAGCGTCCTGGTCAGAGTGACCCCGACTCCAGGTCTAGCGTCCTGGTCAGAGTGACCCCGACTCCAGGTCTAGCGTCCTGGTCAGAGTGACCCCGACTCCAGGTCTAGCGTCCTGGTCAGAGTGACCCCGACTCCAGGTCTAGCGTCCTGGTCAGAGTGACCCCGACTCCAGGTCTAGCGTCCTGGTCAGAGTGACCCCGACTCCAGGTCTAGCGTCCTGGTCAGAGTGACCCCGACTCCAGGTCTAGCTTCCTGGTCAGAGTGACCCCGACTCCAGGTCTAGCGTCCTGGTCAGAGTGACCCCGACTCCAGGTCTAGCGTCCTGGTCAGAGTGACCCCGACTCCAGGTCTAGCGTCCTGGTCAGAGTGACCCCGACTCCAGGTCTAGCGTCCTGGTCAGAGTGACCCCGACTCCAGGTCTAGCGTCCTGGTCAGAGTGACCCCGACTCCAGGTCTAGCGTCCTGGTCAGAGTGACCCCGACTCCAGGTCTAGCGTCCTGGTCAGAGTGACCCCGACTCCAGGTCTAGCGTCCTGGTCAGAGTGACCCCGACTCCAGGTCTAGCGTCCTGGTCAGAGTGCACAGTGCTGGTGTTTTGTGGAGCTCTGTGTTTATTCCGGCAATAGCAGGTTATTTCCATACGTGTGAATCCAGAGTGGGACCAGATCAGCCTGTCAAATCCCTCTCTGGTCTGGCAGACACACAGAGGCACCAGATCAGCCTGTCAAATCCCTCCCTGGTCTGACAGACACACAGAGGCACCAGATCAGCCTGTCAAATCCCTCTCTGGTCTGGCAGACACACAGAGGCACCAGATCAGCCTGTCAAATCCCTCCCTGGTCTGACAGACACACAGAGGCACCAGATCAGCCTGTCAAATCCCTCCCTGGTCTGACAGACACACAGAGGCACCAGATCAGCCTGTCAAATCCCTCTCTGGTCTGACAGACACACAGAGGCACCAGATCAGCCTGTCAAATCCCTCCCTGGTCTGGCAGACACACAGAGGCACCAGATCAGCCTGTCAAATCCCTCTCTGGTCTGACAGACACACAGAGGCACCAGATCAGCCTGTCAAATCCCTCTCTGGTCTGGCAGACACACAGAGGCACCAGATCAGCCTGTCAAATCCCTCCCTGGTCTGACAGACACACAGAGGCACCAGATCAGCCTGTCAAATCCCTCCCTGGTCTGACAGACACACAGAGGCACCAGATCGGCCTGTCAAATCCCTCTCTGGTCTGACAGACACACAGAGGCACGCGCTGAGTTACGTCTAAAGAGCTGCAAGACTAGATGCTTAATTTCTGTAGTCTGATTAGGGTTCAGTGGAAATATTCAGACAGCCCCTGTCTTATAGTCCCAGTGTAGCTCAGTCGGTAGAGCGTGGCGCTCTGGATAAGAGCGTCTGCTAAATGACTAAAATGTCAAATGTCTCTGTGGTGAAGTATTCAGCCTATTTCTCTCTCTGGTTGGTAACATATTAACCCCCTCTCTCTGGATGGTAACATATTAACCCCCTCTCTCTGGATGGTAACATATTAACCCCCTCTCTCTGGATGGTAACATATTAACCCCCTCTCTCTGGATGGTAACATATTAACCCCCTCTCTCTGGATGGTAACATATTAACCCCCTCTCTCTGGACACATATTCCCACATCTCTTTCTGGTGACAACATTGAGCGTTTATGTTGAGGTCACAACTGAAGCCGAGGTCTGTATATCCAGCCCCTCTCTCTGCATGGTGGCCTATTCAGCCCCTCTCTCTGCATGGTGGCCTATCCAGCCCCTCGCTCTCCGTCTGTCTCCCTCAGCCCCTCTCTCCCTCAGCCCCTCTCTCTGTCTCTGTCTCCCTCAGCCCCTCTCTCTCTCTCAGCCCCTCTCTCCCTCAGCCCCTCTCTCTGCATGGTGGCCTATTCAGCCCCTCTCTCTGCATGGTGGCCTATTCAGCCCCTCGCTCTGCATGGTGGCCTATTCAGCCCCTCTCTCTGCATGGTGACCTATTCAGCCCCTCTCTCTGCATGGTGGCCTATCCAGCCCCTCTCTCTGCATGGTGGCCTATCCAGCCCCTCTCTCTGCATGGTGGCCTATTCAGCCCCTCGCTCTCTGCATGGTGGCCTATCCAGCCCCTCTCTCTGCATGGTGGCCTATTCAGCCCCTCTCTCTGCATGGTTGCCTATTCAGCCCCTCTCTCTGCATGGTGGCCTATTCAGCCCCTCTCTCTGCATGGTGGCCTATCCAGTACCCTCTCTCTGCATGGTGGCCTATCCAGCCCCTCACTCTCTGCATGGTGGCCTATCCAGCCCCTCACTCTCTGCATGGTGGCCTATTCAGCCCCTCTCTCTGCATGGTGGCCTATTCAGCCCCTCTCTCTCCGTCTGTCTCCCTCAGCCCCTCTCTCTCCCAGCCCCTCTCTCCCTCAGCCCCTCTCTCCCTCAGCACCTCTCTCTGCGTGGTGACATATCCAGTCCCTCTCTCTGTCTCTGTCTCCCTCAGCCCCTCTCTCCCTCAGCCCCTCTCTCTGCATGGTGACATATCCAGCCCCTCTCTCTGTCTCCCTCAGCCCCTCTCTCCCTCAGCACGGTGACCTATCCAGTCCCTCTCTCTGTCTCTGTCTCCCTCAGCCCCTCTCTCCCTCCGCCCCTCTCTCTGCATGGTGACGTATCCAGCCCCTCGCTCTGTCTCTGTCTCCCTCAGCCCCTCTCTCTCTCTCAGCCCCTCTCTCCCTCAGCACCTCTCTCTGCATGGTGACATATCCAGCCCCTCTCTCTGTCTCTGTCTCTCTCTCCCTCAGCCCCTCTCTCTGCATGGTGACATATCCAGCCCCTCTCTCTGTCTCCCTCAGCCCCTCTCTCTCTCAGCCCCTCTCTCCCTCAGCCCCTCTCTCTGCATGGTGACGTATCCAGCCCCTCTCTCTGTCTCTGTCTCCCTCAGACTCTCTCTCCCGCCGTCTCTCTCTCCCTCAGCCCCTCTCTCCCTCTCTCTCTTGTGACAGGCAGCCTCTATATGTTGAGGTCACTACTGAAGATGAGGCCCATGTTGTAGTGTACTGTACATTAAGGAACATCCATGTCTAATTATGTCCAGAGAACATTATGGCTGAAGACATGATGAGGAAATTACCGGTGGGTCACGTTCATTAGAGCATTCAATGACGAAACACTTTAAAAACAGCTCAGAGCAGAATTACAGTTTTAATCATAGTTTTACGGTAACATTATAGATATGTGAGGGTTGACTCCTGTCCTGTCCAGCCGGTCCCTCTAGCATCCAACAGATGGGTTGACTCCTGTCCAGCCTGTCCTCTTGTCCAGCCTGTCCTCCTGTCCAGCCTGTCCTTCTGTCCAGCCTGTCCTCTTGTCCAGTCTGTCCTCCTGTCCAGCCTGTCCTCCTGTCCAGCCTGTCCTCTTGTCCAGCCTGTCCTCCTGTCCAGCCTGTCCTCCTGTCCAGCCTGTCCTCTTGTCCAGTCTGTCCTCCTGTCCAGCCTGTCCTCCTGTCCAGCCTGTCCTCCTGTCCAGCCTGTCCTCCTGTCCAGCCTGTCCTCCTGTCCAGCCTGTCCTCCTGTCCAGCCTGTCCTCTTGTCCAGTCTGTCCTCCTGTCCAGCCTGTCCTCCTGTCCAGCCTGTCCTCCTGTCCAGCCTGTCCTCCTGTCCAGCCTGTCCTCTTGTATAGCCTGTCATGTCCCTCTAGCATCCAACAGATGGCCCTCTTGACCACCGAAGCTGAGGAGACAAACTCTCTTTTAGTCTCTCTGTCAAAAACATAAAATGGAATATTAAAACATGAAGGTTTAGGGCCTACTTACAACTGTGAGGCTTGGTTAATTTGGTACATTAAGGAGCAATTATGATTTGAAGGAGTGTCCACATACATTTCTATATACTGTTTAGGGTACATTTTATAAACAAAAGTATGTGGACACCCCTTCAAATTAGTGGATTCAGCTATTTCTGCCACAACCGTTGCTGACAGGTGTATAAAATCGAGCACACTGCCATGCAATCTCCATGGATAAACATTGGCAGTACAATGGCCTTGCTGAAGAGCTCAGTGACGTTCAACGTGGCACCGTCATAGGATGCCACATTTCCAACAAGTCAATTCGTCAGATTTCTGCCCTGCTAGAGCTGCCCCGGTCAACTGTAAGTGCTGTTATTGTGAAGTGGAAATGTCTAGGAGCAACAACGGCTCAGCCGCGAAGTGGTAGGCCACACAAGCTCACAGAACGGGACCGGTGAGTGCTGAAGCGCATAGTGCGTAAAAATCGTCTGTCCTCAGTTGCAACACTCACTACCGAGTTCTGTTCGTCGGGAGCTTCATGAAATGTGTTTCCATGGCCGAGCAGCCGCACACAAGCCTAAGATCACCACGCGCAATGCCAAGCGTTGGCTGGAGTGGTGTAAAGCTCACCGCCATTGGCCTCTGGAGCAGTGGAAGCGCGTTCTCTGGATTGATGAATCACGCTTCACCATCTGGCAGTCCGACGGACGAATCTGGGTTTGTCGAATGCCAGGAGAACACTACCTGCCCCAATGCATAGAGCCAACTGTAAAGTTTGGTGGAGGAGGAATAATGGTCTGGGGCTGTTTTTCATGGTTCGGGCTAGGCCCCTTAGTTCCAGTGAAGGGAAATCAACGCAACAGTATACAATTACATTCTAGATGATTCTGTGCTTCCAAATTTGTGGTAACAGTTTGGGGAAGGCCCTTTCCTGTTTCAGCATGACAATGCTCCCGTGCACAAAGCGAGGTCCATACAGAAATGGTTTGTCGAGATCGGTGTGGAAGAACTTGACTGGCACAGAGCCCTGACCTCAACCCCATCGAACACCTTTGGGATGAATTGGAACGCCGACTGCGAGCCAGGCCTAATCGCCCGACATCAGTGCCCGACCTCACTAATGCACTTGTGGCTGAATGGAAGCAAGTCCCCCGCAGCAATGTTCAAACATCTACTAAAAAATAAACATTAAAATGAGACTAAGAATTTGAATTAATTACAACTTATGCAACATTGCGTCAACATTACTGAAGAACAAAAGTGGTTTCATAATTGTCTATGCAAAAAGTGCACTGTGAACCATTGTACATGGTTCCTTGAATTAAATAAAGTGCAGGTTTTCTGGAGAACAAAGGAGAATGCACAGAACTTTCACTGTGGGCCATGCAATATTCATGTTTAAGTCACTCAGGGCCTGGGCCTGCATTAATGAGAGAAATTACACTTTCTGTCTCCTGCCAATGCTTCGAACTTTGGCACAAATGGTGTGAGAGCAACTCTGAGACACTTGTGCAGGTGTTCATTGGTGAGCCTGGTGCGGAATTTGTTTTTAATAAAGTTAATTGTGGAGAAGGCTGACTCACAGCTGTCTGTGGAGCCAAACATGGTCAGGATGTACAGTACCAGTCAAAAGTTTGGACACACCTACTCATTCCAGGGTTTTTCTTTATTTTTACTATTTTCTACATTGTAGAATAATAGTGAAGACATCAAAACTATGAAATAATACATATGGAATCATGTAGTAACCAAAAAAGTGTTAAACAAATCAAAATATATTTTATATTTTAGATTATTCAAAATAGCCACCCTTTGCCTTGATGACAGCTTTGCACACTCTTGGCATTCTCTCAACCAGCTTCATGAGGAATGCTTTCCAACAGTCTTGAAGGAGTTCCCACATATGCTGAGCACTTGTTGGCTGCTTTTCCTTCACTCGGCGGTCCAACTCATCCCAAACCATCTCAATTTGGTTGAAGGCCAGGGGATTGTGGAGGCCAGGTCATCTTATACAGCACTCCATCACTCTCCTTCTTGGTCAAATAGCCCTTACACAGCCTGGAGGTGTGTTTTGGGTCATTGTCCTGTTGAAAAACTAATTATAGTTCCACTAAGCTCAAACCAGATGGGATGGCGTATCACTGCAGAATGCTGTGGTAGCCATGCTGGTGAAGTGTGCCTTGAATTCTAAATAAATCACAGACAGTGTCACCAGCAAAGCACCATCACACCTCCTCCTCCATGCTCCACTGTGGGAACCACACATGCGGAGATCATCCGTTCACCTACTCTGCGTCTCACAAAGACACGGCGGTTGGAACCAAAAATCTCACATTTGGACTCATCAGACCAAAGGACAGATTTCCACCGAAATGAGACTTGTCACTCTTTTGCTCTGATAAGAAAGCTTTGGTTTCCTCCTGAATGGCCCAAAAGCGTTCCAAAACCCTGCCTTTGCTGAGCCATCTGACATTGTCATCAAAACATGCCATTGGCCTCTGTCAGAATGCCTCGTAGCAGGCGCTGTTGTAGGGATGATGTTGCTCTCAGAAAGTTGATCCGTTTCATCATCGTTGTCATGACCTCAGAATACTATTTTCCTAGACTGGCACACAGGACATATTGGTGAATGATGCAGCGGTATGATGTCAGGTCAGGGTGGTCGTCTTTCAAAACGTGCAACCAGTCCCCTCCCTCTTCCTATCATGGCTGGAGCTCCATGATGTCAGGTCAGTGTGGTCGTCTTTCAAAACGTGCAACCAGTCCCCTCCCTCTTCCTATCATGGCTGGAGCTCCATCTGTGGTGATGGAGACCACTGACTTCAGATCTATCCCCCTTTTCTGGAGCTCCATCTGTGGTGATGGAGACCACTGACTTCAGATCTATCCCCCTTTTCTGGAGCTCCATCTGTGGTGATGGAGACCACTGACTTCAGATCTATCCCCCTTTTCTGGAGCTCCATCTGTGGTGATGGAGACCACTGACTTCAGATCTATCCCCCTTTTCTGGAGCTCCATCTGTGGTGATGGAGACCACTGACTTCAGATCTATCCCCCTTTTTTGTCAGCATCGCCTTTGATGGCCTCATGAATGTCCTCTCCTCGTGTGTGCGCTTCAAGAGTTGTTAAACCCCAACAGCGCCTCACAGAATTCCTTCTTTGTTTCGTTATAAAATCTGACCAATACCAGAAGCTGGGCATTATCGGTGTTATCTGTTGATTCATCCACAGCTACATAAATGCGTGGTGCATTATGAATGGCCTCATCAAGTTGTGAAATCACATCTTCAGCTAATATTTCAGTTCTCCTCATTGCTGTGGGATCTGTTTGATCTTTTCCCTGAGCTCATCTTTTTTTGTTTACCTTCAAGCAAGGTGTCAGCAACTTCACACATGCATCCTTTTACCATCTCAGCGTCTGAAAATGTTTTTGTGTGTGTTTTCCCAAAACCCAAGCTATCCTCAGTGAACACTCCATTGCACGTTGTTTGGCTGTCAGGGAATTGACAAGGTGACTTGGGTGGACGTCTCATATTGGGATTCGAGTTGGTTAATCCAGTTTGTTCTCACCTCCGTGTTCAGGGGATACGTCTGATCCAATTTACTGTGCCTGGTGTCATAATGGTGCTTAACATGGGCACTTTTCAGGAGAGCTACGACTCACTGCATATCAGGCACGTTGGTTTTGTGTTAGTTGTGGGGAGAATGAATAAATACTGTTCCGTCCACTCGTCTTTGAATATACGTTTTTCAGAGTTTTTTTTTTTTTAACAAACCATATTAACAAAGATACTGGTAACTAAGCTCCTTCTATCTGTGATATTAACAGTTGATACTGGTAACTAAGCTCCTTCTATCTGTGATATTAACAGTTGATACTGGTAACTAAGCTCCTTCTATCTGTGATATTAACAGATGAACTGCGGTCAAATTTTTCTCTTTCTTTCTGTCTGCTTGTCCAAGGTTCCACAGAGGATATTTGGATTGATGTGATTGGGTAAGACGCGGCCTCTTGTATTTGCATATAACCACGCGATTGGACGGGGCACAAGTAGAGGCGGGCGTTGCTTTGAGAGAGAGAGAGAGAGAGAGAGAGAGAGAGAGAGAGAGAGAGAGAGAGAGAGAGAGAGA
>NW_028159220.1:2500-15000 GCF_964263955.1 Coregonus lavaretus
GGTTGAGAGAATGCCAAGAGTGTGCAAAGCTGTCATCAAGGCAAAGGGTGTCTATTTGAAAAATCTCAAATATAACATATATTTTGATTTGTTTAACACTCTTCTGGTTACTACATAATTCCATATGTGGACTATGGAGAGACATCAGTGCAGTCAGTTAGCGCCAACAGGACAACTTTAGAATAACAAGGGTACAGTTAACCCTGGGAGAGGGAGTGATAGGAGAGTCTGCTCTGTGTGGTCTGTAGTAGTTAACCCTGTAGTTAATCCCCCCCAGCTTGTGGATGTGTCGCCTTGTCCTGTGCAGTCCCTGTATTCGTGAACATGAATACTTGCGTTAGCACCCAGCGCTAATGCCTTGGCTTTAGCGCAGCGGGCTAACAGTCTCGAGTCATGCAGGCAGCCGATCGAAATCTGGTTGACACATCTGCATCTGAGGCCCATCGAAGCGGCAGTGAGACTAGAGACCATTAGAGGCGTTGTCAGTGACTCCATCAAAGCTCCCACATACACACTCCCCCCTCCAAAGCACACTCACACATTTCTCCATCTTGTGAGAACCTATCTATTATTTTCGGTGCTCCTGATCCACTCCCAGTGGAATACCGTTCCCGCTCCTTGTTCCTTCCTCTAACTTTGCTGTTTTTTAAATAAAATGCCACCCTTGGAGCAGCTATTGATAGGGAACTGCTCTGCCTAGTTGCCTACAGTGTGTTAAATGTCTTGTTAAAATAATCAAGATGGATGATCAAATCAACCAAAGGACTACAGCTCAGGTCAAATCAATAAATATATTATAGATTCATGCATTAGTAGATCAGTACATTCCCTTTCAGATTTAGAATGTGTCCAGCTGTGAACAGCAGAATGACTATCAGCCCGTTCAGACTGCTGCTACTGTGAGAGACGGGTCAATAGTAGAGAGAGTAGAAGCAGAGCAGAGCTTCATCTGATTCAACACGTATCACATCACTGGAGCCTGGGCTGCAAACTCAGAGTATCAGACACACTGCCAACTCAGACAATACAGACATGTCAAGCAGGCAGCAACCAGCCCTAAACAATAAGGTCTGAGCCCCATTTGTGATCAGTAATCTGAAATGAGGTTCAAATCTCAGTCTGCCCTAGGTGAGCTGGCTAGTTAGCTTATGGATAGGCAGCTTAGGGCTGAACCTTACACTGTATCTCAAATGGTCACCTTACGGTCAAACACTATGTTTCAGACAGGCATCTTACGGTTCAACCTCATTCCTCTTCCCCAGAAAGGTGATATGGGAGTCAGGCTGGCCCCGGGGTCACGGACATGGTCCCGACCAAGGCCCCGGCTATGGTCCTGGCTACATCCACATAGGAGGCCCCAGCTAGGGTCCCTTCCATACAGGCCTTACTGGGCTGTCCCTCTCTCTACAGTGGTCTCAGGGGTCCGGGAGACTCAGCTGGGCCCCTGGACTAGTGTTGGGCCCACCGTGAGTACCACACACACACACACACACACACACACACACACACACACACACACACACACACACATACACATCTCATACACACATATACAGAGCAACACACACACCCATGCACTATGTGCCACGCTAGAGGAAAGAAGCTGGGCCTCACTCTATCAAGGACGAGAGGTGGCGGGGATTGGGCACCCACAATGCTTTGCGTGCCCACCATGAGTTGTTAGAAGTTCACTTCAGCCCAAACCACCAAGTAGACTTTCCCCTCTCCTCCCCTCCTCTCTGACCTACTCAGTTGCCAATGGGGAGGGGAGGAGTCTGGGTACCCACAATGCTTTGTGCTGAGGCTCTGATGAGCTTGTCCTGTCACAGCTGTTTTATTAATTGTTCGCTGAGAGAAAGGTCCAATAGAATCTGTGTTCACTTCCGCTTCTGACCTGCTATGTTTGTTGCACTGTTTTCCTGTTGTGGTTTTAGCTGTCTGTAGCTTAATCCTCTGTGTTGGTGGTGTGTGTTTTGTAGACGTTGCAATTCTCCCATTGGTTTCTGCTGTACACCACCTGTGTTCTTACTCAGATGCTGCTGAAGGCTATTTTTCATTTCAGGGAACAGAGTTAAACAACAAGCATTAAACAGCTAATTTAAAACCAATGGGAGACATCGCAGCTAGATCCTCTATCGATCCTTTGTCTGAATGGTCAGCACTGTTTTCACCCTGCTATTTTAAGTCCTATCCTCTCTCTGAGTCAGAGGTTTAGGGGTTTAGCTGGAAGATCCACAGTCAGATAATTTGGCAGCCATTACAGATTGAGGTATAGGCATATGGCTGATTGGCTGGCTACTTCATTACCACCCCTCTCTCCTAGACGGTCAGGAAATCAGTTCTGATAGGTTCACACGCACACGCACACGCACACGCAAGGAACACTTACTCACACGCACCTCGAGAGGAAGAAAGTCATTTGTGAGCTTTGATGAGAGAAATTTAGATTTGGGTCTTTAGGCAATTCCATTCTATAGAAGCTATAGAAACCACACTCACTATGCATATATTAATAACTACTGCATATAACTGCTGTAGACTGGATACTGGTCATAGAGGTAGAGAGATGGAGAGATGGAGAGAGATAGAAAAAGGGAGAGCGAAAACAGAAAGGTGGCAAGAGAGGAACATGTTTTACTGTAAATATAGGGAGAGAGAGAAAGAGAGAGAGAGAGAGAGAAGAGAGAGAGAGAGAGAGAGAGAGAGCGAGAGAGAGAGAGAGAGAGAGAGAGAGAGAGAGAGAGAGAGAGAGAGAGAGAGAGAGAGAGAGAGAGAGAGAGAGAGAGAGAGAGAGAGAGAGAGGACAAAACAAGAAACAAACAGTTCTGCCGTTCTGACAAATACACTGGGTGGATGATTTGTATTAGACCACACTGAAGGTTGTGTGTGTGGCCCTGTGTGTGTGTGGCCCTGTGTGTGTGTGTGTTCTCTCCTGTCTGTGTATCAGACCACACTGAAGCTCTGCAGAATGCATGTGTTTACGGGGCCTAGATAGGCATGGGGTGAACCCGTCATACGGGTAGAAATAGCACTATTTATCTTCACAGAGTGATCACCCACTCCTTCTCTGTACCGCTCCATGTCTCTCTGGTCCATCACAGGAAAGCAGTCTGAAACAGACAATCTGTCACTATAATATAATCATTCATATTACGTCATCTTCTCTAATGGTGCTGGTGCCCTACATAACAGGAAATATGAGATATTCAATTTGGACAGTCAATTTGGACAGTCAATTTGGACCTTCAATTTGGACAGTCAATGTGGACCGTCAATTTGGACAGTCAATTTGGACAGTCAATTTGGACCTTCAATTTGGACATTCAATTTGGACAGTCAATTTGGACAGTCAATGTGGAGATGCAATTTGATCCTTGTGAAGTTGTGAAGTTGTGTGAGAGACTGTGTGATGTTGTCTGTGTGTAGCCTATGTGCTTGGATGCGTGCACATGAGTGTGTGTGTGTGTGTGTGTGTGTCTGCGCTGTGTGTTTCAGTGTGGTCTAAGACAACATGTTATCTACTGCCCCTGCATGTTAGCTAACACCGTGTTTTTTTACAGAGCTGCCCTCCATCGATGTCTCTCCCTCCTTCTCTAACCTCTGCACCTCTTGACCTATTGACCTGTGAACTCTGAGGGCAGGCAGACCACACCCTCACCAGCCTGCCTGGCTACCGGGAAAAGTTGCCCTTAGACACAGATCGAGGAGCAGCTCACCCTTCCCATACACTAATGATTAGCATTAGGGGGATGAAGGCAAAACTGACCCAAGATCATCAGTGTGTAGAGGCAGCTTCGTCATTCTCTGTCTGGCTTCCCTACAGGCTATCACCAACCATTGCCTGACTCTATTATCTCCCTTTGACAAAATAACCATATTCTGACTTCTATTTGTGTGTGTGTGTGTATGTGTTTGCACGTGTGTGTGTGTGCATGCGTGTGTGCGTGCATGTGTTTTGTGCGTGTGTGTGTGTGTGTGTGTGCGTGCGTGTGTGTGTCTGTGTTTGCGCATATGTGTGTGTGTGTGTGTGTGTGTGCGTGTGTGCATGTGTGTGTGTTTGTATAGGGAGAAGACTCAAAGTCAGTGTCAGAGGCTGATTTATCATCGAGGAGTTTGGAGGATGTGAACGGCAGTGGAAGGGATGTGTCTGTCTCCCCGGGTGAGATGCACAAGCAAGCTCGCACACACACACACACACACACACACACACAAATTAGTGCATCTAATCAGAGATCTGGTGTTTGGAGGGTGTTTGAATGTAAACCTAATGTATGTTTTTTTTATAAACAGAATGTATTACATGCACTGTAAAAGGCAGCATCAAAACACAAAAACGATGTATCTCAGACTATCAATGGTTTAGAAATGCAAATAGTTTATAGCCTAAATGTTGACTGATGATAAGGGACTATGAACAACATGTTTTGTGGAATTCCACCTTTATTTGTTCAATGCTTTATTTAGATTAGAAACAGGAGGGGCAGTAAGATGGTACATTTCATTGGAATTTTACACACTCAACCAGAAATTATTCTGGGGGTGAATTGAAATTGACCAAAAAATAAACAACCAACATGAATGCAAGTCTAGTGGTGACGCATTAAGACACCCCTCTCCCCACTCCTCTCCCAGACCGGGGTTAAATTCCCCCCTCCAACCCTTCTATCTCTTTCTCCCACCTAGCTGTCATTTCATAACTTTCTCAATAAAGTGTCAAAATACCCCCCAAAATAAATATATTTTTAAATTATGCAAGTCATTTCAATGATTTGTTAATTTCATTTTACCCCAAAAATGTACGAGTAAATACAACTTTTAATATTTTGCTCAAAATGTAAGTATATTTTATGAAAGAGAGAAAATTGTTTTCTTCAAAAAATGTTTTGAAGAAAGAAAAGCAGTTAAGAGGCTTTAAATAGAGGAAACGACACCAAAAGAGAAGGTATCTAATTCTGACCTAAAAACAACTCGAAACACCAAAATAGTGTTTTGAACCTTTTTTGTTAGTGCTTCTAGCCCCTGGCAAGGTGTTGCATGGAAGTATGCTATACTTATTAGAATGAAATGAAATAAAAAACCCTATCGATTCCACAGAGTATATACACTGCTCAAAAAAATAAAGGGAACACTTAAACAACACAATGTAACTCTTAGTCAATCACACTTCTGTGAAATCAAACTGTCCACTTAGGAAGCAACACTGACTGACAATAAATTTCACATGCTGTTGTGCAAATGGAATAGACAACAGGTGGAAATGATAGGCAATTAGCAAGACACCCCCAATAAAGGACTGCTTTTGCAGGTGGTGACCACAGACCACTTCTCAGTTCCTATGCTTCCTGGCTGATGTTTTGGTCACTTTTGAATGCTGGCGGTGCTTTCACTCTAGTGGTAGCATGAGACAGAGTCTACAACCCACACAAGTGGCTCAGGTAGTGCAGCTCATTCAGGATGGCACATCAATGCGAGCTTTGGCAAGAAGGTTTGCTGTGTCTGTCAGCGTAGTGTCCAGAGCATGGAGGCGCTAACAGGAGACAGGCCAGTACATCAGGAGACGTGGAGGAGGCCGTAGGAGGGCAACAACCCAGCAGCAGGACTGCTACCTCCGCCTTTGTGCAAGGAGGAGCAGGAGGAACACTGCCAGAGCCCTGCAAAATGACCTCCAGCAGGCCACAAATGTGCATGTGTCTGCTCAAACGGTCAGAAACAGACTCCATGAGGGTGATATGAGGGCCCGACGTCCACAGGTGGGGGTTGTGCTTACAGCCCAACACCGTGCAGGACGTTTGGCATTTGCCAGAGAACACCAAGATTGGCAAATTCGCCACTGGCGCCCTGTGCTCTTCACAGATGAAAGCAGGTTCACACTGAGCACTTGTGACAGACGTGACAGAGTCTGGAGACGCCGTGGAGAACGTTCTGCTGCCTGCAACATCCTCCAGCATGACCGGTTTGGCGGTGGGTCAGTCATGGTGTGGGGTGGCATTTCTTTGGGGGGCCGCACAGCCCTCCATGTGCTCGCCAGAGGTAGCCTGACTGTCATTAGGTACCGAGATGAGATCCTCAGACCCCTTGTGAGACCATATGCTGGTGCGGTTGGCACTGGGTTCCTCCTAATGCAAGACAATGCTAGACCTCATGTGGCTGGAGTGTGTCAGCAGTTCCTGCAAGAGGAAGGCATTGATGCTATGGACTGGCCCGCCCGTTCCCCAGACCTGAATCCAATTGAGCACATCTGGGACATCATGTCTCGCTCCATCCACCAACGCCACGTTGCACCACAGACTGTCCAGGATTTGGCGGATGCTTTAGTCCAGGTCTGGGAGGAGATCCCTCAGGAGACCATCCACCACCTCATCAGGAGCATGCCCAGGCGTTGTAGGGAGGTCATACAGGCACGTGGAGGCCACACACACTACTGAGCCTCATTTTGACTTGTTTTAAGGACATTACATCAAAGTTGGATCAGCCTGTAGTGTGGTTTTCCACTTTAATTTTGAGGGTGACTCCAAATCCAGACCTCCATGGGTTGATACATTTGATTTCCATTGATAATTTTTGTGTGATTTTGTTGTCAGCACATTCAACTATGTAAAGAAAAAAGTATTTAATAAGATTATTTCATTCATTCAGATCTAGGATGTGTTATTTTAGTGTTCCCTTAATTTTTTTTGAGCAGTGTATATAGACGCAATTGGGCTTTTATGAAAATATCCCGTTATGATGAAAATCGTCCCCATAGCTGTATAAATGTGTCCATATTCACCGTTGACAAGTGGGCCACATTTGGTGGGCACATGCCTAGCATTTTTTACGTATGCACATCCAGACACACACACACACACACACACACACACACACACACACACACAGAGCGGAACCAAATCACACAGCGACATTCTGCTACAGCTAAAATACATAATTTATTTCTGATGCCGTATCTACATAAAATTGTAAAGTGGTTATCCCACTGGCTATAGGGTGAATGCACCAATTTGTGAGTCGCTCTGGATAAGAGCGTCTGCTAAATGACGTAAATGTGCCCTTGAGCAAGGCACTTAACCCTAATTGCTCCTGTAAGTCGCTCTGGATAAGAGCGTCTGCTAAATGACTAAAATGTAAATGTAAATGTAAAGACTACCAGAATCCAACAACAGGACAAAATACAAACCCTCCAACCCAAACAGGCCTGTGGTGTTGATGGTATCCTCAATGAAATGAAAAAATATACAGACCACAAATTCCAATTGGCTATACTTAAACTTTTTAACATAATCCTTAGCTCTGGCATCTTCCCCAATATTTGGAACCAAGGACTGATCACCCCAATCAACAAAAGTGGAGACAAATTTGACCCCAATAACTACCGTGGGATATGCGTCAACAGCAACCTTGGGAAAATCCTCTGCATTATCATTAACAGCAGACTCGTTCATTTCCTCAGTGAAAACAATATACTGAGCAAATGTCAAATTGGCTTTTTACCAAATTACCATATGACAGACCACGTATTCACCCTGCACACCCTAATTGACAAACAAACAAACCAAAACAAAGGCAAAGTCTTCTCATTCTTTGTTGATTTCAAAAAAGCTTTTGACTCAATTTGGCATGAGGGTCAGCTATACAAATTGATGGAAAGCGGGGTTGGAGGAAAAACAGAGAGTACACAGTGGCAAAATTTCTGACCACTGTGACTGACCCAAACTTAAGAAATGCTTTGACTATGTACAGACTCAGTGAGCATAGCCTTGTTATTGAGAAAGGCCGCCGTAGGCAGACCTGGGTCTCAAGAGAAGACAGGCTATGTGCACACTGCCCACAAAATGAGGTGGAAACTGAGCTGCACTTCCTAATCTCCTGCCAAATGTATGACCATATTAGAGACACATATTTCCCTTAGATTACAGAGATCCACAAAGAATTCTAAAACAAACCCAATTTTGATAAACTCCCTTATATACTGGGTGAAAAACCACAGTGTGCCGTCACAGCTGCAAGATTTGTGACCTGTTGCCACAAGAAAAGCGCAACCAGTGAAGAACAAACACCATTGTAAATACAACCCATATTTATGTTTATTTATTTTCCCATTTGTACTTTAACTATTTGCACATTGTTACAACACTGTATATACATATATGTGTCTCCCGAGTGGCGCAGTGGTCTAAGGCACTGCATCGCAGTGCTAGCTGTGCCACTAGAGATCCTGGTTCGAATCGACCGGGAGACTCATGGGGCGGCGCACAATTGGCCCAGCGTCGTCCAGGGTAGGGGAGGGAATGGCCGGCAGGGATGTAGCTCAGTTGGTAGAGCATGGCGTTTGCAACACCAGGGTTGTGGGTTCGATTCCCACGGGGGGCCAGTATGAAAAATAAAAAAATAATGTATGCACTAACTCTAAGTCGCTCTGGATAAGAGTGTCGGCTAAATGACTAAAATGTAAATAATATGACATTTGAAATGTCTTTATTATTTTGGAACTTCTGAGTGTAATGTTTACTGTTAATATTTATTGTTTATTTCACTTTTGTTTACTATCTACTTCACTTGCTTTGGCAATGTTAACATACGTTTCCCATGTCAATAAAGCCCTTAAATTGAAATTGAAATTGAAATTGAGAGAGAGAGAGAGAGAGAGAGAGAGAGAGAGAGAGAGAGAGAGAGAGAGAGAGAGAGAGAGAGAGAGAGAGAGAGAGAGAGAGAGAGAGAGAGAGAGAGAGAGAGAGAGAGAGAGAGAGAGAGAGAGAGAGAGAGAGAGAGAGAGAGAGAGAGAGAGAGAAGGAGTGGGCGAAAGGAAGAGATTGAGGGAGGAAGACAGAATTTTAAAGACGTACACCAACTGAGATGCATTCGTCCTCTCTCTGTCATGTCTTCATCTGGCTGTTGAAAATAATATTCCCCCATGCATACTTCTTGTCAGATTAGAGATAGCATGAAATATTGATGTGGTGGAGAACAGTAAGACATCCATATTTAAACTGCTCCTCCTTCTTACATTAGAGATACTCTTATAAATGGGTCTCCCCCCTTCTCTCTCCTTCCCATGCCCCCCCCCCCTTCTTTCACTGCCCCTTCTTTCTCTACCTCTCTCTCTTTTTGTCCATCCTCGTTTCACCTTTCCTCCTTTCCCTCCTGCCTTCCTCTCTCTCTCCTCCCTCTCTCTCTGCTTCCTTTCTCTCCACCCTCTCCTCCCTCTCTCTCTCCTCCCTCTGTCTCTCCTCCCTCTCCTCCCTCTCTCTCTCCTCCCTCTCTCTCTCCTCCCTCTCTCTCTCCTCCCTCTCTCTCTCCTCCCTCTCTCTTTCCTTCCTCTCTCTCTCCTTCCTCTCGCTCTCCTTCCTCTCTCTCTCTCTCCTCCCTCTCTCTCTCCTCCCTCTCTCCACCTCCCTCTCCCCTCCAGTAGTCCCTATAAACGGTCATGTTGACCTGAAGACCAGTCTGACCCCTCCTCTGATCACCCACACTGCTGCCACCCCCATGCCCATTCCCAAGCTGCCCGCCGTGGGTGACCCTGCTATGGGCTACGAGTCCCGACGAGGCAGTAACGTCTCCATGGACCTAGCCTGCTATGACAAGTCTCCGGTTAGTGTATTCTGCTAGTACACTAGTACATCATCAATCAACTGGATCCTCCCAGGAAGCCATGAATTAGGCTCTGTGCCTCCTCTCTGAACAACTAAGAGTGGAGATATTCAGTCTAACCTGTCTGGATGATGTTCAAGTTACATTTATGATGATTCATGATGATTAATATGACCTGTCATCATCTTAACTCTCTGAGTACTTACTGATGTCAGTTATGACCGATGCCAGTTATGACTGATGCCAGTTTTGACTGTTGCCAGTTTTGACTGATGCAAGCTACAATAATAACAGCTATAGTAATGACCACTTAGCATGATTTAATTATATTTATTTTTCATTTTTTATTTTACCTTTATTTAACTAGGCAAGTCAATTAAGAACAAAATCTTATTTACAATGACGGCTTACCAAGAGGCAAAAGGCCTCCTGCGGGGACGGGAGCTGGGATAAAAAGTTAAGAATGTAGGACAAAACACACATCATGACAAGAGAGATACCACAACACTACTAAAGAGATACCTAAGACAGCAACACAACATGGCATTGAGGAGAATCTGATGAATAAGACGACCTGTAGTGAAATGTAATGTACTGTAGTTTTTTATTTAGTTACTAAAGATCTCTAAGGGTTAAAATAGTTCCCCAAGGGTTACAAAAGTTCCCCAAATGTTACAATCCTTCCCAAAAAAGGGAATTCACTTCATCTAGCTTTCTTTTGTTGTTCATACCTTCTCTCTTTCTCTCCACCCTCCATCTCTTTCTCTCCAGACCAGTGCCCGTAGTACCTCCCCTTACGCCCCGTGGAGCTCTGCCAGTGGCTGGACCAGCCGTAGATCAAGCTGGAACAGCGTAGGCCGTGCCCCCTCGCTCAAACGAACAAAGCGTCAGTCTGGCGAACGGCGGTCGCTCCTCTCCGGAGAGGGTGGGTCCAGTTCGGAGGATGAGGAGGGGGTAGGAGGGGGGACTTCGGAGGGAGATGATGAGTCCCTGTGTCGTACCGACTCCATGTCCCAGTCCCAACACCGACACAGGAGGATGGAGTCTGTGGAGACCAGGGGGTCCATAGACCTGGCCCCCGACACAATGCTACAGGTGAACACACACACACATACACAAACACATACACAAACACACACACACACACACACACACACACACCAGGGGATCTATAGACCTGTCCCCCTAAACACTGCCCTAATTGTATTGATAGTCCATTTTATGCAGCTATCACTGGATAGAACAGCTTTCTTCAGTGTTTTAAAATGCCTTCAAGTACCTATACATGACTGTGTTAACCATGGTTGTAAAACTCTAGGTGCCCTTCCTGTATCGCTCAACCAGTATGCACAGCTCCAGACCCCCCTCGCTAGGAGGCCTGAGAGCCCCAGAACACAGTGACTGTAATGGGAAAGGCACTCTGGCCCCTGGGGGGGCCCCGACACAGCTCTCCCTGGAGGACAACACAGAGGACGACGCGGCAGAGGAGGAGGTCGTGGGTCGTTTCGCCAGGCTGTTACGCTGGCTGGAGCGGAAACAGCCAGAGTGGTGTCGAAAGAGAGATACCTGGTCCCTGTACATGTTACCCCCAGACTCCAGGTGATACACGTGCAAACACACACACACACACACGCGCACACACACACACACAGACACGCACACCCACACGCACACCCACACACACACACACGCACACACACACACACACACCCACACACACACACACCCACACACACACATTGATACAAGTAATTACACTATGATCTCATCCCTTCTCATCTTTGCATGTCATGCTTCATTCTCCATCTTAAGGTCTCACTCTGTTGATTCTCCATCTTAAGGTCTCACTCTGTTGATTCTCCATCTTAAGGTCTCACTCTGTTGATTCTCCATCTTAAGGTCTCACTCTGTTGATTCTCCATCTTAAGGTCTCACTCTGTTGATTCTCCATCTTAAGGTCTCACTCTGTTGATTCTCCATCTTGAGGTCTCACTCTGTTGATTCTCCATCTTAAGGTCTCACTCTGTTGATTCTCCATCTTAAGGTCTCACTCTGTTGATTCTCCATCTTAAGGTCTCACTCTGTTGAAATCCCCATCTTAAGGTCTCACTCTGTTGATTCTCCATCTTAAGGTCTCACTCTGTTGATTCTCCATCTTAAGTAGAATCCCTCGATGGCTATGGTAGAACCCAGTGTCCTGTTCTAACAGTGTCCTTGTTGTGCCCCAGTCGCAGTGTGCAGTAGGTTTTGTCCTGTTCTAACCGGGCCACTGAGGACACAGGCACTGTGTGGAACGGAAAAGGGAAAAAGGGATAGCTAGTCAGTTGTACAACAATGCATTCAACCGATATGTGTCTTCTACATTTAACCCAACCCCTCTGAATCAGAGAGGTGCAGGGGGCTGCCTTAATCCACATCCATGTCATGGCGTCCATTTTGGCTCTGTACAGAGCCAGACACCCACCTGTTTCTATCAGGAGACAGAGGCTCTGTGGGAAACTGTAGTCACACAGCTGTTCACCATGGACTCCGGACCTCCATTCACCTCCACAAGCACTTAGTTATCTAACTCCTGTCTAGATCTCTTGTGTAGCTACAGTCATTGGCTAAGGAAGAAACAGGCCTAGCACCCAGGTTGTCAACATTCTGAATGAAAGGCAAAGTTAGTTTCAAAAAAGTTAAAAGGTATAATGAAAATGTCCACGAACATAAACTCATGAACGTGCCTACTGTCAAACTCTGACAGTCCAAAGAGCACAGATGACAGTAACGGAATCCTCTAGCAAAAGGTCAGGGCTATCATGAATATGTCAGATGTTTAGATAGATGTCAGATGCTTTTGGTTCATCGATCATCGAGCACTGAAAAAAAGTTATTATCTGACGGGTGCAGTGAATGTGTCTGTCTGTCTGTCT
>NW_028159220.1:20000-65300 GCF_964263955.1 Coregonus lavaretus
TCATTTCTCTTTGCTTATTTGAGCTGTTCTTGCCATAATATGCAATTGGTCTTTTGCCACCTTGTCACAACACAACTCATTGGCTCAAACGCATTAAGAAGGAAAGAAATTCCACAAATTAACTTTAAGAAGGCAAACCTGTTAATTGAAATGCATTCCAGGTGACTACCTCATGCAGCTGGTTGAGAGAATGCCAAGAGTGTGCAAAGCTGTCATCAAGGCAAAGGGTGGCTACTTTGAAGAATCTAAAATCTAAAATATATCTTGATTTGTTTAACACTTTTTTGGTTACTACATGATTCCATGTGTGTTATTTCATAGTGTTGATGTCTTCACTATTATTCTACAGTGTAGAAAATAGTAAAACTAAAGAAAAACCCTTGAATGAGTAGGTGTGTCCAGACTTTTGACTGGTAGTGTACATATTGGATTTCTATTAATAATTTAATTATAATTTATATTTTTCAACTCTGCTGTGATGTTTCACCAACGTTCTTAACCTTTCTATTCTCATAGCTTCTACAGATTGTAAATTAAAGAGAAACATTTTTGCTAAAAGTATTATTACATTATTGATCAATTGACTATGACCTTTCAAACTAACCAGTAGTGCTATCTGCAGAGTTAAATGTTACAATTACAATTACAGTTACAATTATTCAGCCATTCCTGGACCTGTGACCAAAAACAAGCTACATATGGACAGCACCAAAATAAATGATCTAATGACTGTCTCTTCGCAGCAAAATATGTAGAGCTGGGTAGGTTGTATCCACCATATATATAACATTCTATTGTTTTCAATAATTTTGTATAATAATTTAAATTGAAAAATTCTAAATTTTGAATCCGGCGTCGTTTTGCGTATCAGTTCAAAAACCATGTGCGATGGAATCTGTACATCGAAAATCTCTTCCCAACTATTTTGCAATCTCTAATCTATCTTTTTGGTCCTTAAATGAAACTGGTGTACTTTTTTATTTCTCACAATTTTCTTTAACCAATTTTGGTATTTAATGCAGGGCCGACAGACAAGTTCCTTACTTTTTCCCCCTTCCACTTGCCTCTTAAATTTTTTAGGTAATGCTGCAATTAGTTGGTTGTATTTTGGGTAGAGCAGACATTTCCATATATTTTTGTTAGCTGCATGTGTGACATAACTCCACCAGTCCTATTTATGATATAATTTACAAAGATTATACATTTTTTAAACATTTAATCGAAAATACTGTTTTTTTTTAATCAATTAGTATATTCGAGTTTAACCACAATATTTGTTGTATTATTCGTTCTGTCTATTCTGGTGGATTAAACTGAAATTGCAACCAACCTTCTATAGGTTGTTTTAAAAATAGCTTTATTTTGGAGATGATTTCATTTTCAAATAACCAAAAGGGAGAGGTTGTAATCTAAATAAAGGGAAAAAGGTCATTCTTGAACATGGGGTGAGACATTCTTACTAATTTGCTAGAGAACCTGTTCGGATTTAAGTATAACTTTTGTATGACTGACGCCTTTAGTGAGAGGTCTAATGCTTTAATATTTAATAATTTCTGCCCTCTGAATTCATATTCATTATATAAATTGCCCCTTTTAATTTTGTCTGGTTTGTATTCCAAATAAAATTGAATATTTTTTGCTCATATAATTTTAAAAAGGTTGCTTGGTGTACGCAAGACCATAAGCAAATACGTAAACTGGGATATGACTAAAGAGTTAATCAGGGTGATTTTCCTTTCCATGGTAGCAAGATCTTACCTTTCTTTGCTAACTTCCTATTAAAATGTATTGGAGTGAGATAATTTCTTTCTTTCGGGATATGTATACCGAGTATGTCCACATCATCATCAGACCATTTTATTGGTAAACTACATGGTAATATATTTTTTTTATTTTTTAGTGATCCAATACGTAATATAGTACATTTATCATAATTTGGTTGTAATCCAGAGAGGTTAGAAAATTTATCTAGATCCTCTATGAGGCCGTGGAGGGATCCAAATTGTGGATTTAAAAGAAAACATGAATCATCACCTTTGTTTTTAAGCCCTGGATTTCTAACCCCTTGATATTATTGTTGGATCTGACTTTAATAGCTAACATTTTGATGGCCATAATAAATCAATATGCCAATAGTGGACAACCTTGTTTTACTCCTCTTGACAGTTTAAACTTTTTGAGAAGTAGCCATTATTTACTAGTTTACACCTAGGGTTACTATATATAACTTTAACCCATTTTATAAGAAATTCTCCAAAACGGAAATATTCCAGGCATTTATATACAGTGGGGAGAACAAGTATTTGATATGCTGCCGATTTTACAGGTTTTCCTACTTACAAATCATGTAGAGGTCTGTAATTTTTATCATAGGTACACTTCAACTGTGAGAGACGGAATCTAAAATAAAAATCCAGAAAATCACATTGTATGGTTTTTAAATAATTCATTTGCATTTTATTGCATGACATAAGTATTTGATCACCTACCAACCAGTAAGAATTCCAGCTCTCACAGACCTGTTAGTTTTTATTTAAGAAGCCCTCCTGTTCTCCACTCATTACCTGTATTAACTGCACCTGTTTGAACTCGTTACCTGTATAAAATACACCTGTCCACACACTCAATCAAACAGACTCCAACCTCTCCACAATGGCCAAGACCAGAGAGCTGTGTAAGGACATTGGGGATACAATTGTAGACCTGCACAAGGCTGGGATGGGCTACAGGACAAGGCAACAACTGTTGGCACAATTATTAGAAAATGGAAGAAGTTCAAGATGACGGTCAATCACCCTCGGTCTGGGGCTCCATGCAAGATCTCACCTCGTGGGGCATCAATGATCATGAGGAAAGTGAGGGATCAGCCCAGAACTACACGGCAGGACCTGGTCAATGACCTGAAGAGAGCTGGGACCACAGTCTCAAAGAAAACCATTAGTAACACACTACGTCATCATGGATTAAAATCCTGCAGTGCACGCAAGGTCCCCCTGCTCAAGCCAGCGCATGTCCAGGCCCGTCTGAAGTTTGCCAATGACCATCTGGATGATCCAGAGGAGGAATGGGAGAAGGTCATGTAGTCTGATGAAACAAAAATAGAGCTTTTTGGTCTAAACTCCACTCGCCGTGTTTGGAGGAAGAAGAAGGATGAGTACAACCCAAAGAACACCATCCCAACCGTGAAGCATGGAGGTGGAAACATAATTCTTTGGGGATGCTTTTCTGCAAAGGGGACAGGATGACTGCACCGTATTGAGGGGAGGATGGATGGGGCCATGTATCGCGAGATCTTGGCCAACAACCTCCTTCCCTCAGTAAGAGCATTGAAGATGGGTCGTGGCTGGGTCTTCCATCATGACAATGTCCCGAAACACACAGCCAGGGCAACTAAGGAGTGGCTCCGTAAGAAGCATCTCAAGGTCCTGGAGTGGCCTAGCCAGTCTACAGACCTGAACCCAATAGAAAATCTTTGGAGGGAGCTGAAAGTCCGTATTGCCCAGCGACAGCCCCGAAACCTGAAGGATCTGGAGAAGGTCTGTATGGAGGAGTGGGCCAAAATCCCTGCTGCAGAGTGTGCAAACCTGGTCAAGAACTACAGGAAACATATGATCTCTGTAAATGCAAACAAAGGTTTCTGTATCAAATATTAAGTTCTGCTTTTCTGATGTATCAAATACTTATGTCATGCAATAAAATGCAAATTGATTACTTAAAAATCATACAATGTGATTTTCAGGATTTTAGATTCTGTCTCTCACAGTTGAAGTGTACCTATGATAAAAATTACAGACCTCTAGATGCTTTGTAAGTAGGAAAACCTGCAAAATCGGCAGTGTATCAAATACTTGTTCTCCCCACTGTATATAAATGCCTGGAATATTTCCGGTACTTGTCTTATATTATCTCCAATGTATCGTCCATGTAAAAAACCTGTCTGATTAGGATGAATAATATCCGACAATACCTTTTTAATTCTATGCGCTATTCATTTTGCTAGAATCTTTGCATCACAACACTGAAGTGTAAGAGGCCTCCAATTCTTTTAATGGACAGGATCTTTATATTTACCACTTGGGTCCTGTTTCAGTAATAATGAAATCAGACCTTCTTGTTGTGTATCTGATAATCTACCATGTATATAGGAGTGGTTAAAACATGCTAATAACGATCCTCTGAGTATATCAAAAAAGGTTTGATATACCTCCACTGGTATGTCATCCAGCCCTGGAGTTTTCCCGGACTTAAAGATTTTAATTGCATCAAGAAGCTCTTACTCTGTAATTTGGACTTCACATGAGAAAGATATTTTGTTTAACAAGTAATAAAAAAAATTCTCAAAAAGGTAGAGGCAAATATGATTGACACCCCTGTTTTCAATACCTTTCAATACCTCAACTTGAGAAGATAATGACACTGAGCCTTTTTCTAAAATATTTGATGAGATTGGAGAACACGTTGGGAGGGATCTTAGACCATTCCTCCAAACAGAATATTTCCAGATGCTTGATATCCTTTGTCTGCTCTTATGGACTACCCTCTTCAATTCAAACCGAGATGGCCTTTGCAAAATGTTGATTTTGAGGCCAATTAATCATTTATTGTGGATTTTGATGTGTGTTTGGGGTTAATGTCATTCTGGAAGATCTGCTTGCAGCCAAGTTTCAGCGTCCTGGCAGAAGCAACCAGGTTTTTGGCTAAAATCTCCTGGATAAAGTTAATGATTCCTTTGACCGTAATAAGGACTCTAGGACCAGTGGAAGCAAAATATCCCCATAACATCAAAGATCCAACACCATATTTTACCGGTATGGGGTTGGTTTCTGCTGATGTGTTCTCATTTCGACGCCAAACTCACCACTGATGTGCGTGGCCAAAGAGCTCTATTGTCTTGTCAACTGACCAAAGCACCGGTTCCAATCCAAGTGCCAGTGCCGTTTAGCAAACTTTGTTGGATGATGTGAAAATAGAGCTCTTTGGCCACTGACACCAAATCAAATCAAATCAAATTTTATTTGCCACATGCGCCGAATACAACAGGTGTAGACATTACAGTGAAATGCTTACTTACAAGCCCTTAACCAACAATGCAGTTTTTAAAGAAACATGTAAAATAAAGTGTTAATTAAGAAAAAAGAAAAAAAGAAAAGCAAATAGCTAAAGAGCAGCAGAAAAATACAATAGCAGTAGGGAGGCTATATACAGGGGGGTACTGGTACAGAGTCAATGTGCGGGGGCACCGACTAGCCAAGGTAATTGAGGTCATATGTACATGTGGGTAGAGTTAAAGTGACTATGCATAAATAGTAAACAGAGTAGCAGCAGCGTAAAAGAGGGGGATGGGGTGGGGGTCCGGGTAGTCATGATTAGCTGTTCAGGAGTCTTAGGGGTAGAAGCTGTTGAGAAGCCTTTTGGACCTAGACTCCGGTACTGTTGCCATGCGGTAGCAGAGAGAACAGTCTACAACTAGGGTGGCTTGAGTCTTTGACAATTTTTAGGGCCTTCCTCTGACACCGCCTGGTATAGAGGTCCTGGATGGCAGGAAGCTTGACCCCAGTGATGTACTGGGCCGTACGCACTACCCTCTGTAGTGCCTTGCGGTCAGAGGCCGAGCAGTTGCCATACCAGGCGGTGATGCAACCAGTCAGGATGCTCTCGATGGTGCAGCTGTATAACTTTCTGAGGATCTGAGGACCCATGCCAAATCTTTTCAGTCTCCTGAGGGGGAATAGGTTTTGTCGTGCCCTCTCCACGACTGTCTTGGTGTGTTTGGACCATGATAGTTTGTTGGTGATGTGGACACCAAGGAACTTGAAACTCTCAACCTGCTCCACTACAGCCCCATCGATGAGAATGGGGGCGTGCTCAGTCCTCTTTTTTTTTCTGTAGTCCACAATCATCTCCTTTGTCTTGATCACGTTGAGGGAGAGGTTGTTATCCTGGCACCACACGGCCAGGTCTCTGACCTCCTCCATATAGGCTGTCTCATCGTTGTCGTGATCAGTCCTACCACTGGTGTGTCGTCTGCAAACTTAATGATGGTGTTGGAGTCGTGCCTGGCCATGCAGTCATGAGTGAACAGGGAGTACAGGAGGGGACTGAGCACGCACCCCTGAGGGGCCCCCGTGTTGAGGATCAGCGTGGCAGACGTGTTGTTACCTACTCTTAACACCTGGGGTCGGCCCGTCAGGAAGTCCAGGATCCAGTTGCAGAGGGAGGTGTTTAGTCCCAGGATCCTTAGCTTAGTGATGAGCTTTGAGGGCACTATGGTGTTGAACGCTGAGCTGTAGTCAATGAATAACATTCTCACGTAGGTGTTCCTCTTGTCCAGGTGGGAAAGGGCAGTGTGGAGTGCAATAGAGATTGCATCATCTTTGGATCTGTTGGGGCGGTATGCAAATTGGAGTGGGAGTGGGTCTAGGGTTTATGGGATAATGGTGTTGATGTGAGCCATAACCAGCCTTTCAAAGCACTTCATGGCTACAGACGTGAGTGCTACGGGTCGGCAGTCATTTAGGCAGGTTATCTTAGTGTCCTTGGGCACAGGGACTATGGTGGTCTGCTTGAAACATGTTGGTATTACAGATTCAGTCAGGGACATGTTGAAAATGTCAGTGAAGACACTTGCCAGTTGGTCAGCACATGCTCAGAATACACGTCCTGGTAATCCGTCTGGCCCTGCAGCCTTGTGAATGTTGACCTGCTTAAAAGTCTTACTCACATCGGCTACGGAGAGCGTGATCACATAGTCATCCGGAACAGCTGATGCTCTCATGCATGTAGTGGGTTTGGCGTCGAAATGAGAATGCATGAAACCCATTGAAAACATGTGGTTTGAATTGAAGAGGGCAGACCATAAGCTCGGATGAAGGATATCAAGTATCTGTCAAGGAATCTGTATGGAGGAATGGTCTAGGATCCCTCCCAATGTGTTCTCCAACTTCTAAAACATTTTAGAGAAAGGCTCAGTATTCGAAAATGCCTCAGTAAGTCTTTATTTTATAAAGTAATGTTTATCAAGGGTGTCAATAATTTCGGACCCCACTGTACATACTTCCAACATAACTTATTTTACCTGTGCCATTTACACAGCTGTAAACAACAATTTGTAAACAACAATTTGTTTCTCTTATGCATTTGCAGAACAATACATTTCTCCTTTGGTTATGATGACATTTAGTGTGGAATGTTGGGTGAATAATTGGTTTAGTGTCTAGAAAGTTGTTCCCCACCTTGGCACCGCGTTTCATAACGTGGTTGTCAGGCTTTGATGGTTTAACACCACGGCAAACAACAGTTGCTTAGTTACTGGTGTTTGGTTCATGAAATGAATTCATGGTACAACAGACATTTATCAAATGTTCCATCTTTAGGAGTTATTATGAGATTGACTGGGCTTGAAAATAATGAATAATGTCGACACCTGTTTTTTCATAACTGATTGTATATTGAGGCATGTAATATAGGAAAGGAGAGAAGAGGAGTGAGGAAAGGAAGGAGAGGCCAGGAGAGAGGAAAGGAAGGAGAGGCTAGGAGAGAGGAAAGGAAGGAGAGGCTAGGAGAGAGGAAAGGAAGGAGAGGCTGGGAGAAGGAAAGGAAGGAGAGGCTAGGAGAGAGGAAAGGAAGGAGAGGCTAGGAGAGAGGAAAGGAAGGAGAGGCTAGGAGAGAGGAAAGGAAGGAGAGGCTAGGAGAAGGATGGAAGGAGAGGCTAGGAGAGAGGAAAGGAAGGAGAGGCTAGGAGAAGGAAAGGAAGGAGAGGCTAGGAGAGAGGAAAGGAAGGAGAGGCTAGGAGAAGGAAAGGAAGGAGAGGCTAGGAGAGAGGAAAGGAAGGAGAGGCTAGGAGAAGGAAAGGAAGGAGAGGCTAGGAGAGAGGAAAGGAAGGAGAGGCTAGGAGAAGGAAAGGAAGGAGAGGCTAGGAGAGAGGAAAGGAAGGAGGGGCTACGAGAAGGAAAAGACAGGAGAGGCTAGGAGAAGGAAAGGAAGGAGAGGCTAGGAGAAGGAAAGGAAGGAGAGGCTAGGAGAGAGGTAAGGAAGGAGAGGCTAGGAGAAGGAAAGGAAGGAGAGGCTAGGAGAGAGGTAAGGAAGGAGAGGCTAGGAGAAGGAAAGGAAGGAGAGGCTAGGAGAAGGAAAGGAAGGAGAGGCTAGGAGAGAGGTAAGGAAGGAGAGGCTAGGAGAAGGAAAGGAAGGAGAGGCTAGGAGAGAGGTAAGGAAGGAGAGGCTAGGAGAAGGAAAGGAAGGAGAGGCTAGGAGAAGGAAAGGAAGGAGAGGCTAGGAGAGAGGAAAGGACAGGAGATCTAAGCTAACCATATGTGGTAGTCATTTGGTGACATGCCTCAGCAGAAGATAGAGGGATGAGAAATAGATGAGTTGAGGGATAGAGATGTTTTACTCTTTTCAGGAGCCCTCTGTGTCTGTCACTGTCTTTTGGAATCTCCTCTCTTTCTATTTTTATTTCACTCTCACTCACTGTCAGAATATATATAGCAAAGTTAATCCTAAATTACTTTAGAGGTGACTCTGGCGTGTATTTTTTGTATTTTGTCATTACTCACTTTGCTCTCTCTCTCTCTCTCTCTCTCTCTCTCTCTCTCTCTCTCTCTCTCTCTCTCTCTCTCTCTCTCTCTCTCTCTCTCTCTCTCTCTCTCTCTCTCTCTCTCTCTCTCTCTCTTTCTCTCTCTCTCTCTCTCTCTCTCTCTCTCTCTTTTTATGTCTCCCTCTCTCTGTCTTTGTCTCTGTCTCTCCCACTCTCTTCCTCTCTCTCTCTCTCTCTCTCTCTCTCTCTCTCTCTCTCTCTCTCTCTCTCTCTCTCTCTCTCTCTCTCTCTCTCTCTCTCTCTCTCTCTCTCTCTCTCTCTCTCTCACTCACTCACTCACTCACTCACTCACTCACCTCATTCACTCACTCACTCACTCACTCACTCACTCACTCTCTCGCTCTCTCTCTTTTTATGTCTCCCTCTCTCTGTCTTTGACTCTGTCTCTCTCTCTCTGTCTCTCTCTCTCTCTCTCTGTCTCTCTCTCTCTCTCTCTCTCTCTCTCTCTCTCTCTCTCTCTCTCTTTCTCTCTCTCTCTCTCTCTCTGTCTCTCTCTCTCTCTCTCTCTCTCTCTCTCTCTCTGCAGGAGCGCATCTTCCTCACGTTATCCAACTACATCTTCACAGCGATCTTCGTGGCGGAAATGACAGTAAAGGTAAGGACATGTTGGGTAGGAGCTGCCCGTAGGCATAGATCTAGGAAAACCTTACCCGAATCCTAACCTTTACAATCAGAGTGAAACAATGCCAAACTGACCTTAGATCAGTGTTGTTATCCTACTCTTATTAGGACTCCTCATAAGCCTATGGAGGGGGAGAAGGGGGAGAGAGAAGGAAAGTACCATTTTAGTGTTTCCAACGGTCATCATTTTGAGTGAGATGAGAAAATAGAGCCTAACAAATACTTCAAGTACCTGAAGTACCTTAGATAGCTTAGATTGCTTACATAGCTTACATAGTTTAGATAGCTTAGATGACAGAAATATCTTAAAGGTCCAACGCAGCCATTTTCATCTGATTATCAAATAATTTCTGGGTAACAATTAAGTACCTTACTGTCATTGTTTTCAGTGAAAATGGTCAAAAGAAACAAAAATAGCTTCTTAGCAAAGAGCAATTTCTCAAGCATGATTTTTGCCTAGGACTGTCTGGGAGTGGTCTGAGTGGGGAGGGGAAAACTGAAAATGTGCTGTTATTGGCAGAGAGGTTTGGAACTTTATTTCTTATTGGTCTATTAACTCATTTAATGCATGGTGATGTCACCAGGAAGGCCAAAACACCATCCCAGCAAAACAGGCTGAAATTTAAGCTGCTACACTATAAGGGCATTATCATAGTTTTCACAATTTCACAGTATTATTCCAACCTCATAGTGTGGAAATATATACACTGCATCTGGACACTGCAAAAGTATAATTCCAAAGTCATGGGCATTAATATGGAGTTGGTCCCCCCTTTGCTGCTATAACAGCCTCCACTCTTATAGCTTTCCACTAGATGTTGGAACATTGCTGCGGGGACTTGCTTCCATTCAGCCACAAGAGCATTAGTGAGGTCTGGCACTGATGTTAGGCGATTAGGCCTGGTTCGCAGTCAGCGTTCCAATTCATCCCAAAGGTGTTCAATGGGGTTGAGGGGCTCTGTGCAGGCCAGTCAAGTTCTTCCACACTGATCTCGACAAACCATTTCTGTATGGACCTCACTTTGTGCACAGAATCGTCTGTAATGTCATTGTATGCTGTAGCGTTAAGATTTCCCTTCACTGGAAGTAAGGGGCCTAGCCTGAACCATGAAAAACAGCCCCAGACCATTATTCCTCCTCCATCAAACTTTTCAGTTGGCACTATGCATTTGGGTAGGTAGTGTTCTCCTAGCATCGGCCAAACATTGATTCGTCCGTCGGACTGCCAGACGGTGAAGCGTGATTCATCACTCCAGAGAACGCGTTTCCACTGCTCCAGAGTCCAATGGTGGCGAGCTTTACACCACTCCAGCTGACACTTGGCATTGCGCATGGTGATATTAGGCTTGTGTGCGGCTGCTCGGCCATGGAAACCTATTTCATGAAGCTCCCGACTAACGTTGCTTCCAGAGACAGTTTGGAACTCAGTAGTGAGTGTTGCAATCGAGGACGGACGATTTTTACGCACTACGCGCTTCAGCACTCAGCGGTCTCATTCTGTGAGCGTGTGTGGCCTACCACTTCGTGGCTGAGCCGTTGTTGCTCCTAGACGTTTTCACTTCACAATAACAGAACTTACAGTGGACCGGGGCAGCTCTAGCAGGGCAGAAATTTGACTAACCGACTTGTTGGAAAGGTGGCGTCATATGACGGTGCCACGTTTTAAGTCACTGAGCTCTTCAGTACGGGCCGTTCTACTGCCAATGTTTGTCTATGGAGATTGCATGGCTGTGTGCTCAATTTTATACACCTCTCAGCTACTGGTGTGGCTAAAATAGCCGAATCCACAAATTCTGAAGGGATGTATAACACTGGAAAATCACGTTTTTGACTGGACTGGGAATTTAAGACACAGACCCACATCCATTCATCAGCTCTACTCTCATTAAAGACCGATACAAAGCATTTAAGAAAACAAACTTTCAGTGTGATACCTGGGTAAGTCTCACACACACAGACACACACACACTATTGAATGGGAGTGAACCAGGGGAGATCGACCGTACCTTCTCATTGAAGCCACAAAAGTTCATTGCCTGCCTTGGTATTGTTAACAGAAAACAGGATCCCCCATTATAGGGAAAGGAAAAGCATCCCGCATTATATTGAAAGGAAAAGCATCCCCCATTATAGTGAAAGGAAAAGCATCCCCCATTGTAGTGAAAGGAAAATCATCCCTCATTATAGTGAAAGGAAAAGCATCCCCCATTATAGTGAAAGGAAAAGCATCCCCCATTATAGTGAAAGGAATAATGTCAATCTTCGTGGTACATTTTCATGTAAATAAAAACATGTTTCGAAGACAATCATTTATATTATTATATTATATATATATATATATTAATTATACCAATAATTGCTTCTAATACACCAGATATATGTCCTTGAAACTAATATTTTAAAATTGCACACAAAAGGTGTTAATGCAGCCTGCAGTACCACGGTCGCCCTTCAACTTGACTTAGTCAATGAGAGGGGGCAGCACTGAGCTAGCCTGCAACGTCACTTCCTGGAGTAGCTCAAACTGCGCATATTAATTCTCAATGAGACGCCATCTTAACCGACTTCATTTGGCTTCAATGCGCTATTGAGTCTTCACATAGGAATGAATGGTCACGTGATCGTTTTTTGTCCATTCATATATATTGGAGTGAACGCTTGCACACGCACACACACACACACATACACATTCATCTCTCTAGTCATCACAGACCCTTGCACTCACAGACTCACACACGTGCACACGCACGCACACACACACACACACACACACACACACACCTTTTAATAATATATCAAGCAAATATTCAAATGTCCTGGCTTTTGAATTGAGTGCCGTGGCTCGTGGCAGGGGTGATGAGGGGTGAGGGCAAGAGAAAGTTCACAGGTGTCACTCACTAAGACCTCTATCTCTATTCTAGGGCCCAACGCAACACACACACAAACACACCCGCACGCACACACACACATACATGCACATACACACACGCACACAGACACACACATACAAATTTAGGGCAGACCAACACAAAATGGAAATCATGCCCTGGAATAATGGGGCTCAGGGGAGGTTAATTAATGTCACGCAGGAAGTCATACATCTCAGTGGAACTCACAGAGGCATAGGGACCAAAGGCTTTGTAACCTCGACACGTCTTTGTTCGTCAGGGGTTTGATCATTCTCTAAGTAAAATACTGCCTGGTTATATATATTGTAGATTCATGCCTTAACACTCGGGCGAGGCACAACGTCGTATGCAAATGACCCATCCGGCTGCCTAGTTGAGATGCAGTTTGTTTATATGGTTATTGTCGTGTCTCAGTCGTTTGTGTAGATTGAAATACGGAAGACAAGTTTTCAACAACAAAAGTTTTGTATCACACTTGACTTGTGTGTTTATTAGCTTTTTCTAATCCACAAAATAAACCCAAAACATGACAAGTAACAAAACACTGATAGACAAAGTCTCATACATTTTTTATTTATTTATTTCACCTTTATTTAACCAGGTCAGCCAGTTGAAAACAAGTTCTCATTTACAACTGCGACCTGGCCAAGATAAAGCAAAGCAGTGCGATAAAAACAACAACAACACAGAGTTACATATGGAATAAACAAAAGGTACATTCAATAACACAATGGAACATCTGTATACAGTGTGTGCTAATGTAGTAAGTTATGGAAGTAAGGCATTAAATAAGCCATAGTGCAAAATAATTACAATTTAGTATTAACACTGGAGTGATAGATGTGCAGAAGATGATGTGCAAATATAGATACTGGGGTGCAAATCAGCAAAATATATAACAATGTAAATAACAATATGGGGATGAGGTAGTTGGGTGGGCTAGTCAGACCCGCCGAGAGTAGTGATTATAGTCGGGCGGGCGGGTGCAAGCAGCGTTCGATTGAAGAGCATGCATTTAGTTTTACTACTGGTTAAGAGCAGTTGGAGGCCAAGGAAGGAGGGTTGTATGGCATTGAAGCTCATTTGGAGGTTTGTTAACACAGTGTCCAATGAAGGGCCAGATGTATACAAAATGGTGTCGTCTGCGTAGAGATGGATCTGAGAGTCACCAGCAGCAAGAGCGACATCATTGATATACACAGAGAATAGAGTCGGCCCGAGAATTGAACCCTGTGGCACCCCCATAGAGACTGCCAGAGGTCCAGACAACAGGCCCTCCGATTTGACACATTGAACTCTATCTGAGAAGTAGTTGGTGAACCAGGCGAGGCAGTCATTTGAGAAACCAAGACTATTTAGTCTGCCAATAAGAATGTGGTGATTGACAGAGTCAAAAGCCTTGGCCAGGTCGATGAAGACGACTGCACAATACTGTATTTTATCGATCGCAGTTATTATATCGTTTAGGACCTTGATCGTGGCTGAGGTGCACCCATGACCAGCTCGGAAACCAGATTGTATAGTGGAGAAGGTACGGTGGGATTCGAAATGGTCGGTGATCTGTTTGTTAACTTGGCTTTCAAATACTTTCGAAAGGCAGGGTAGGATGGATATAGGTCTGTAACTAGAATGTCACCCCCTTTGAAGAGGGGGATGACTGCGGCAGCTTTCCAATCTCTGGGGATCTCAGACGATACGAAAGAGAGGTTGAACAGGCTAGTAATAGGGGTTGCGACAAGTTCGGTGGCTAATTTTAGAAAGGGTCCAGATTGTCTAGCCCAGCTGATTTGTAGGGGTCCAGATTTTGCAGCTCTTTCAGGACATCAGCTATCTGAATTTGGGTGAAGGAGAAGCGGGGGGGGGGGGGGCATGGGCAAGTTGCAGTGGAGGGTGCAGAGTTGGTGGCCGGGGTAGGGGTAGCCAGTTGGAAAGCATGGCCAGCCGTAGCAAAATGCTTATTGAAATTCTCGATTATCGTAGGTTTATCGGTGGTGACACTGTTTCCTAGCCTCAGTGCAGTGGGAGTTAGTGCTACAGGATGCACATTTCTGTTTGAAAAAGCTAGCCTTTGCTTTCCTAACTGATCGTGTATATTGGTTCCTGACTTCCCTGAAAAGTTGCATATCGCGGGGGCTGTTCAATGCTAATGCAGTACGCCACAGGAAGTTTTTGTGCTGGACAAGGGTAGTCAAGTCTGGGGTGAACCAGGGGCTATATCTGTTCTTAGTTCTGCATTTTTTGAATGGGGCATACTTATTTAAGATGGAGAGGAAAGCACTTTTGAAGAACATCCAGGCATCCTCTACTGATGGAATGAAGTCAATATCCATCCAGGATACCCGGACCAGGTCAATTAGAAAGGCCTGCTCGCTGAAGTGTTTTAGGGAGTGTCGTTTGACCGCGGACCCATTAAGGACGCAGGCAATGAGGCGGTGATCGCTGAGATCCTGGTTGAAGACAGTGTAGGTGTATTTAGAGGGTAAATTAGTCAGGATGATATCTATGAGGGTGCCCATGTTTATGGATTTAGGGTTGTACCTGGTAGGTTCCTTGATAATTTGTGTGAGATTGAGGGCATCTAGTTTAGATTGTAGGATGGCCGGGGTGTTAAGCATATCCCAGTTTGGGTCACCAAGCAGTACGAACTCTGAGGATAGATGGTGGGCAAGCAATTCACATATGATGTCCAGGGCACAACTGGGGGCTGAGGGGGGTCTGTAGCAAGCGGCAACAGTGAGAGACTTATTTCTGGAAAGTTGGATTTTTAGAAGTAGAAGCTCAAACTGTTTGGGCACAGACCTGGATAGTATGATAGAGCTCTGCAGGCTATCTCTACAGTAGATTGCAACTCCGCCCCCTTTGGCAGTTCTATCTAGACAGAAAATGTTGTAATTCGGGATGGACATTTATGAATTTTTGGTGGCCTTCCTAAGCCAGGATTCAGACACTGCTAGAACATCAGGGTTGGCAGAGTGTGCTAACACAGTGAATAACTCAAATTTGGGGAGGAGGCTTCTGATGTTAACATGCAAGAAACCAAGGCTTTTACGGTTACAGAAGTCAACAAATGATAGCGCAAAAGGAGTAGGAGTGATACTGGGGGCTACAGGGCCTGGGTTAACCTCTACATCACCAGAGGAACAGAGGAGGAATAGTCTTCTACAGTACATTTATGTGTAAAAAACGCTGAACATCTTTTTGTAATACATACCCCTCCCCATCTTCACAACAACTTTGTCACTATGACTTGACCATGATAATTGACCATCCAATATTATACTTAGGAGTTTAGCTTCCTCAATTTGCTCAATGGTCACATCCTTTATGCACAACTCCAGTTGAGGTTTAGGTCTTAGAGAATGTTTTGGAACAAATACAATGCTTTCAGTTTTAGAAGTATTTAAGACCAGTTTATTATTAATCACCCATTCTGATGCTGGCTGTAACTCCTTATTTAGAATTTCAGTGAGCTCACTGGCTTGGTGTGTTGACATGTAGAGTGTGGAATCATCTGCATACATAGTCATTATTGCTTTGTGTAAGACCAGTGGCAAATCAGTTGTAAAGATAGAGAAGAAAAATGTACCAAGGCAACTGCCCTGAGGGACACCACACTGTAAATATCTGATGTTAGAGAAGCTTTGATTGAAGAACACTCTGGATTCTATTGGATAAATAACTCTCCAACCATGTGATGGCAGGTGATGTAAAGCCATAGCAAGTGAGTTTCTTCAAAAACAAATTATATGATCAATAACATCAAAGGCTGCACTGAAATCTAGTAATACAGCTCCAACTATCATCTTATTATTCATTTATTTTAACTAATCATCTGTCATCTGAGTCACTGCAGTACAAGTTCAATGCCCTTCTCTACACTGAGTATAGAAAACATTAAGAACAGTTGCTCTTTCCATGACATAGAATGACCAGGTGAAAACTATGATCCCTTATTGATCGCACTAGTTAAATCCAATTGAACAGTGAAGAGGTGACTCCGGGATGCTGACCTTTTAGGCAGAGTTGCAAAGAAAAAGCCATATCTCAGACTGCCCATCTTAATCTTTTCTTTTTATTGGCCAGTCTGAGATATGGCTTTTTCTTTGCAACTCTGCCTAGAAGGTCAGCATCCCGAAGTCGCCTCTTCACTGTTGATGTTGAGACTGGTGTTTTGCGGGTACTATTTAATGAAGCTGCCAGTTGAGGACCTGTGAGGTGTCTGTTTCTCAAACTAGACACTTTAATGTATTTGTCCTCTTGCTCAGTTGTGCAACGGGGCCCCCCACTCCTCTTTCTATTCTGGTTAGAGCCAGTTTGCGCTGTTCTGTGAAGGGAGTAGTACACAGCGTTGTACGAGATCTTCAGTTTCTTGGCAATCTCTCGCATGGAATAGCCTTCATTTCTGAGAACAAGAATAGACTGACGAGTTTCAGAAAAAAGTTATTTGTTTCTGGCCATTTTGAGCCTGTAATCAAACCCACAATTGGTGATGCTCCAGATACTCAACTAGTCTCAAGAAGGCCAGTTGTATTGCTTCTTTAATCAGCACAACAGTTTTCAGCTGTGCT
Organism: Coregonus lavaretus; assembly: GCF_964263955.1. Lineage (NCBI taxonomy): Eukaryota > Metazoa > Chordata > Actinopteri > Salmoniformes > Salmonidae > Coregonus > Coregonus lavaretus. The sequence continues at coordinate 36,692 of NW_028159220.1, forward strand.
AACATAATTGGAAAAAAAATGGGTTTTCTAATGATCAATTAGCCTTTTAAAATGATAAACTTGGATTAGCAAACACAACGTGCCATTGGAACACAGGACTGATGGTTGCTGATAATGGGCCACTGTACACCTATGTAGATATTCCATAGAAAATCAGCCGTTTCCTGCTACAATTGCCATTTACAACATTAACAATGTCTACACTGTATTTCTGATCAATTTGATGTTATTTTAATGGACAGAAAAATTTGATATTTTTAAGTGACCCCAAACTTTTGAACGGTAGTGTATATATACAGTTGAAGTCGGAAGTTTACATACACCTTAACCAAATACATTTAAATTCAGTTTTTCACAATTCCTGACATTTAATCCTAGTAAAAAATCCCTGTTTTAGGTCAGTTAGGATCACCACTTTATTTTAAGAATGTGAAATGTCAGAATAATAGTAAAGAGAATTTATGTATTTCAGCTTTTATTTCTTTCATCACATTTCCAGTGGGTCAAAAGTTTACATACACTCAATTAGTATTTGGTAGCATTGCCTTTAAATTGTTTAACTTAGGTCAAATGTTTCAGATAGCCTTCCACAAGCTTCCCACAATAAGTTGGGTGAATTTTGGCCCATTCCTCCTGACAGAGCTGGTGTAACGGAGTCAGGTTTGTAGGCCTCCTTGCTCGCACATGCTTTTTCAGTTCTTCCCACACATTTTCTATAAGATTGAGGTCAGGGCTTTGTGATGACCACTCCAATACCTTGACTTTGTTGTCCTTAAGCCATTTTGCCACAACTTTGGATGTATGCTTGGGGTCAATGTAAATTTGGAAGACCCATTTGCGACCAAGCTTTAACTTCCTGACTGATGTCTTGAGATGTTGCTTCAATATATCCACATAATTTTCCTTCCTCACAATGCCATCTATTTTGTAAAGTGCAATAGTCCCTCCTGCAGCAAAACACCCCCACAGCCTGATGCTGCCACCCCCGTGCTTCACGGTTGGGATGGTGTTCTTCGGCTTGCAAGTGTCCCCCTTTTTCCTCCAAATATAACAATGGTCATTATGGCCAAACAGTTCTATTTTTGTTTCATCAGAATAGAGGACATTTCTCCAAAAAGTATGATCTTTGTCCCCATGTGCAGTTGCAAACCGTAGTCTGGCATTTTTATGGCGGTTTTGGAGCAGTGGCTTCTTCCTTGCTGAGCGGCCTTTCAGGTTATGTCGATATAGGACTCATTTTACTATGGATATAGATAATTTTATACCTGTTTCCTCCAGCATCTTCACAAGGTCCTTTGCTGTTGTTCTGGGATTTATTTATTACTTTTCGCACCAAAATATGTTTATCTCTAGGAGACAGAACGCGTCTCCTTCCTGAGCAGTATGACGGCTGCGTGGTCCCATGGTGTTTATACTTGCATACTATTGTTTGTACAGATGAACGTGGTACCTTCAGGCATTTGGAAATTACTCCCAAGGATGAACCAGACTTGTGGAGGTCTACAATTCTTTTTCTGAGGTCTTGGCTGATTTCTTTTGATTTTCCCATGATGTCAAGCAAGAGGCACTGAGTTTGAAGGTAGGCCTTGAAATACATCCACAGGTACACCTCCAATTGACTCAAATGATGTCAATTAGCCTTTCAGAAGCTTCTAAAGCCATGACATTATTTTCTGGAATTTTCCAAGCTGTTTAAAGGCACAGTCAACTTAGTGTATGTAAACTTCTGACCCACTGGAATTGTGATACAGTGAATTTTAAGTGAAATAATCTGTCTGTAAACATTTGTTGGAAAAATTACTTGTGTCTTGCACAAAGTAGATGTCCAAACCAACTTGCCAAAACTACAGTTTGTTAACAAGAAATTTGTGGAGTGGTTGAAAAACAAGTTTTAATGAGTCCAACCTAAGTGTATGTAATCTTCTGACTTCAACGGTAGATACAGCCTATAGGGAGGAGGTCCGAGACTTGGCCGTGTGGTGCCAGGACAACAACCTCTCCCTCAACTTGATCAAGACAAAGGATATGATTGTGGACTACAAGAAAAAAAAGAGGACTGAGCACGCCCCCATTCTCATCGATGGGGCTGTAGTGGAACAGGTTGAGAGCTTCAATTTCCTTGTTGTCCACATCACCAACAAACTATCATTGTCCAAACACACCAAGACAGTCTTGAAGAGGGCACGACAAAGCCTATTCCCCATCAGGAGACTGAAAAGATTTGGCATGGGTCCTCAGATCCTCAAAAAGTTCTACAGCTGCACCATCGAGAGCATCCTGACTGGTTGCATCACCGCCTGGTATGTCAACTGCTCAGCCTCCGACCGCAAGGCACTACAGAGGACAGTGTGTACGGCCCAGTACATCACTGGGGCCAAGCTTCTTGCCATCCAAGACCTCTATACCAGACGGTGTCAGAGGAAGGCCCTCAAAATTGTCAAAGACTCCAGCCACCCTAGTCATAGACTGTTCTCTCTGCTACCGCATGGCAAGCGGTACCAGAGCGCCAAGTTTAGGTCCAAAAGACTTCGCAACATCTTCTACCCCCAAGCCATAAGACTCCTGAACAGCTAATCATGGCTACCCAGACTATTTGCACTGCCCCCCCACCCCATCCCCCTCTTTTACACTGCTGCTACTCTGTTTATTATTTATGCATAGTCACTTTAACTCTACCCACATGTACATATTACCTCAATTACATCGACTAGCCGGTGCCCCCGCACATTGACTCTGTACCGGTACCCCCGTGTACATAGCCTCCCTGCTGTTATTTCACATTGACTCTGTACCGATACCCCCCTGTATATAGCCTCCCTACTGTAATTTCACATTGACTCTGTACCGGTACCCCACTGTATATAGCCTCCCTACTGTTATTTTACTTTACTGCTGCTCTTTTGTTATTAATTTTTTTTATAAATTACTTAACACTTTTTTTATTTTACTTTTTTAAATAAAATAAAAAAACTGCATTGTTGGTTAAGGGCTTGTATGTAAGCATTTCACTGTAATGTCTACACCTGTTGTATTCGCTCAACTGTATGCTACGCAAATGCGATTATAGATACATTTAATGTGTAGAAATAAATAAATAAAACATGTCGCAGGCTGTGTTAAAACCTTCAAGGAAACCTTGCTAGCTTGATAGCTAGCAGCTAGGCTACCCTATGTGCAAAGCAAAAACTCTCCAGACTTTAGGATTTGGCAGTATTCCAGGGCAGATAGTAGTTTTCCCTGAGGCTAACCGCATCGTGGGATCCAAATTAAACAGGTAGGCTAGTGAACAAACATTTCCTCAAGGAAAAAAGTTTTCAGAAACGTTCAAAACAACAAACCGAGCTCTCCGCGTTCATCATGTGTCTCACTCTGATGACCTCATTTACTAATTTGTTTTGACTATGTGTGTTTGTAGATATGCATTGCTGTCTTTGTGCTTACCTGTTTGTATGTGAATGTAAGTGTGTAGACTATGTGGCGTTATGCCAGTGTCTGTGATTATTCTCAGGTGGCTGCGCTGGGCTGGTTGTTTGGTGATAAGGCCTACCTGAGGAGTAGCTGGAACCTTCTAGACGGGATGTTGGTGATGATCTCAGCCATAGACGTCCTGGTCTCATTGGTGTCCAACAGCAGCCCCAAGATACTGGGTATGCTCCGGGTGCTGCGCCTGCTACGGACGCTCAGGCCACTACGGTGAGTTTTATGTACACACACGCTTCAAAACACACACGCGCTGGCACACACACACACACATGCGCACATGACCATGCGCTGATGCACACAAACACACACACACACACACACACACACACACACACACACACACACACACACGTGCAACAAGCCTCCTCACTATACCACGAATATACCTATTTCCAAAACAGTACATCTACCAGACAACAGTGTGACTTTCCCCACTTACAGTGGACTGTCCTAACGTCATATACAGTGAGGGAAAAAAGTATTTGATCCCCTGCTGATTTTGTACGTTTGCCCACTGACAAAGACATGATCAGTCTATAATTTTAATGGTAGGTTTATTTGAACAGTGAGAGACAGAATAACAACAAAAAGATCCAGAAAAACGCCTGTCAAATATGTTATAAATTGATTTGCATTTTAATGAGGGAAATAAGTATTTGACCCCTCTGCAAAACATGATTTAGTATTTGGTGGCAAAACCCTTGTTGGCAATCACAGAGGTCAGACGTTTCTTGTAGTTGGCCACCAGGTTTGCACACATCTCAGGAGGGATTTTGTCCCACTCCTCTTTGCAGATCTTCTCCAAGTCATCAAGGTTTCGAGGATGACGTTTGGCAACTCGAACCTTCAGCTCCCTCCACAGATTTTCTATGGGATTAAGGTCTGGAGACTGGCAAGGCCACTCCAGGACCTTAATGGGCTTCTTCTTGAGCCACTCCTTTGTTGCCTTGGCCGTGAGTTTTGGGTAATTGTCATGCTGGAATACCCATCCACGACCCACTTTCAATGCCCTGACTGAGGGAAGGAGGTTCTCACTCAAGATTTGATGGTACATGGCCCCGTCCATCGTCCCTTTGATGCGGTGAAGTTGTCCTGTCCCCTTAGCAGAAAAACACCCCCAAAGCATAATGTTTGCACCTCCATGTTTGACGGTGGGGATGGTGTTCTTGTGGTCATAGGCAGCATTCCTCCTCCTCCAAACACGGCGAGTTGAGTTGATGCCAAAGAGCTCGATTTTGGTCTCATCTGACCACAACACTTTCACCCAGTTCTCCTCTGAATCATTCAGATGTTTATTGGCAAACTTCAGACGGGCATGTATATGTGCTTTCTTGAGCAGGGGGACCTTGCGGACACTGCAGGATTTCAGTCCTTCACGGCGTAGTGTGTTACCAATTGTTTTCTTGGTGACTATGGTCCCAGCTGCCTTGAGATCATTGACAAGATCCTCCCGTGTAGTTCTGGGCTGATTCCTCACTGTTCTCATGATCATTGCAACTCCACGAGGTGAGATCTTGCATGGAGCCCCAGGCCAAGGGAGATTGACAGTTATTTTGTGTTTCTTCCATTTGCGAATAATCGCACCAACTGTTGTCACCTTCTCACCAAGCTGCTTGGCGATGGTCTTGTAGCCCATTCCAGCCTTGTGTAGGTCTACAATCTTGTCCCTGACATCCTTGGAGAGCTCTTTGGTCTTGGCCATGGTGGAGAGTTTGGAATCTGATTGATTGATTGCTTCTGTGGACAGGTGTCTTTTATACAGGTAACAAACTGAGATTAGGAGAACTCCCTTTAAGAGTGTGCTCCTAATCTCAGCTCGTTACCTGTATAAAAGACACCTGGAAGCCAGAAATCTTTCTGATTGAGAGGGGGTCAAATACTTATTTCCCTCATTAAAATGCAAATCAATTTATAACATTTTTGACATGCGTTTTTCTGGATTTTTTTGTTGTTATTCTGTCTCTCAATGTTCAAATAAACCTACCATTAAAATTATAGACTGATCATTTCTTTGTCAGTGGGCAAATGTACAAAATCAGCAGGGGATCAAATACTTTTTTCCCTCACTGTATCTCCCACTAGGGAGGGAGCTAAAGCTACTTAAAACATCTACATGAGTGGTAGTGTGGTTTTTAACCGTGAAATAAGGGAACTCGCTTTAAAATGGGAACACTCTTTCTTAACTTTCTCTATCAGTGTCTTCTTCCTCTGAGGATGGTTCATGATGCGCAGAAGAGTGTGTGTGTGTTTGACATGTTGCTGTGTTTGTGTGCATGTGTGTGTGTGTGTGTGTGTGTGTGTGTGTGTGTGTGTGTGTGTGTGTGTGTGTGTGTGTGTGTGTGTGTGTGTGTGAGAAAGGGAAGACACATCAATGTTTCTGTAAAAAAAAATGTTGCGCTTTCATCTCCCATATCCCTCAGATGTCTGGATGATACATGCCCTGTCTGTGGGTGTGTAGGTGTGTGTGTGTGTGTGTGTGTGTGTGTGTGTGTGTGTGTGTGTGTGTGTAGGTGTGTGTGTATGTGTGTGTGTGTGTGTGTGTGTGTGTGTGTGTGTAGGTGTGTGTATGTGTGTGTGTGTGTGTGTGTGTGTGTGTGTGTGTGTGTGTGTGTGTGTGTGTGTGTGTGTGTGTAGGTGTGTGTGTGTGTGTAGGTGTGTGTGTATGTGTGTGTGTGTGTATGTGTGTGTGTGTGTGTGTGTGTGTGTGTGTGTATGTGTGTGTGTGTGTGTATGTGTGTGTGTGTGTGTATGTGTGTGTGTGTGTGTGTGTGTGTGTGTGTGTGTGTGTGTGTGTGTGTGTGTGTGTGTGTTTTCTTCCCTTGCTTCGTGTCTCTCCTCTCCTGATGCTCTAGCGGCCTTCACTCAAATATTTATTAACATCTCAGGAAAGCACACAAACCTAATATTTGTTTTTCCTGCCCAATTTACCCAAAAAACGCTGTGGATATCCACTTCAATCTCCTACCTGACCTCTCTCAACTATGACCTCTGACCTCTAGTGAAAAGGAATCTACTATCCCTGTCTCCAGACTAGGATTGCATTTATCTTCTGTTTGATATTCGTGTGCGTGTGTGTGTGTGTGTGTGTGTGTGTGTGTGTGTGTGTGTGCGCGCGTGCACGTGCTGTGTATGTGTGTGTGCACATGCCCATGTGTGTCCCCAGCAATATGAACCCATCAGATGAACATTAAGCAAGTCCAAGTCATTTTCTTTGATGTAGTTTGTAGAGCTGATGTGGGCTTATGTACTTTACTGCTTACCGAAGCCTGCTGTAATGTAATGGTATTAGAAGATATGACACACATAGAATAATATGTAGTTCATGTATTTATTCAAGTTTGGCAGTAAGGGCAACAGAAGTTTTAACATTTTTTTTGGGGGGGGGGGAGCAAGAGAGAGAAAGAGGACAGAAAGAGAGCGACATCAAGGGAGAAGGAGAACACACTAAGAAAAATAGTTCCTCAAGGGTTCTTTGGAAGGGTAATGGTTCTATGTGGAACAATAATGGCTCAAAGATCCCTTTGAGCTCTTCAATGGCCGCTCATTAGCATATTTTGGGGCATGGTTGGTTTGTGCAACTGTGAGTGAGAGTATCATTCCAGTTTATGTAATGGGTTGTGTTATGCTATTGCATGTTAAAAATAACTATGGCCAGTAAAGGTGTCTTGTGAAAGACTCAGATATGGCCTTGTTTCATTTAAGAATTGTTGTCTAAATCAGTGGTTCTCTCTTCAGGGACCCCCAGCTGTTCCAGAGGTAGCTCACTTGATTCAACGTGTTAATAAACACTGTAATAACACCTATGGTATGTTAACAACATAATATGGCTGACCAGAATAAAAAAAGAAAAACTGTATGGGTCTTCAAAAGGATCTAAAAAGAACCTTTCAGAGTAACTGTAATGAATACTCGGACAGAGTGGTAAGATCCAATTGCAGAATAGCGATGCTTTATTAGAGTACAGACAAGGGAATAGCTTAATCGTGGTCGGGCGGGCTGTGGTCAAAACCGGGCCAGACAGAGACAGGCAGAGGTACCAAGGGAGCGGCCTTAGTCGTAGTCGAGGGCACAGGCACAGGATCAGAGGACGGTAATCACTGGGATAGACAAGCAGAGGATTAAGCAATTCGGGGAGTCAAACTACGAGGCACAGGTCGGGTACACGGGTAATCAAAACAACGAACTCTCTCTCTCTCTGAACAAAACGCTTAGCAAGTCACAAAGGAACAATACCTCGCACCGACTGAACTTCTGAGCACACCTTATATCCTACACTAATTACTGACAGGTGTGCTCAGAACTCAGGTGAACCAGATCGAGTCTGATGACTCCCCCTCTCTGTAGATCTGGGAAGTGTCAGACTCTGTCTAGACCCAGCCAACCCCCGATCCCTTACAGTATCCCCCTCCCCAGGGCCGGCTCCTGACGGCCTTCTACCTCTACCGGGTGGTCTTCCTCTGGGTCGGGGTCCTGGATGATCTGGGTGTTCAGCGTGGAAAGTGGCCTTGAGAGCGGGATCCAGTATGTCCTTAGCAGGGACCCAGGACCGTTCCTCAGGTCCATATCCCTCCCAGTCCACGAGATATTCGATGCCCCCTCGTCTCCGTCTTGACTCCAGTATCTCGTGGACTGTATAGGTGGTGTCCTGTTCCTCCTCCAAAGGTGGTGTAGTAGGTTGTTGAGCGATTGGGGGGTACATCGGGCTATAGTGGACAGGTTTCAACAGGGAGACGTGGAACGTAGGGTTTATCCTGTAGTGTCGAGGGAGTAACAGACGGTAGGTGACAGGGTTAATACGTCTCTGTACCTTGAAAGGACCGATGTACCTGGGTTGGAGCTTCTTGCAGCTCTGTCGGAACCGCAGGTCTCAGGTAGACAGCCACACTCGTTGCCCGGGTTGATAAGTGGGAGTAGGTCTCCGGCGTCGGTTGGCGTAGGTCTTTTGCTGTTGTGGGGCTTGACTGAGATGTTGATGGGCCGTCTCCCAGACCTGCGCACTCCGACGGAACCACTCGTCCACAGCCGGTACAATCCCTGGTGCGGTATCCCACGGGAACAGTGGTGGTTGATACCCTAGAACACACTGGAAGGGCGTTAGACGTAGGGAGGTGTGAATGAGTGAGTTCTGAGCATACTCTACCCAAGGAAGGAATCGGCTCCACTCTTGCGGCTGCCGCGAACATTGTTGCCGTAGATATTTCCCAATTTCCTGGTTGAGCCGTTCTGTCTGCCCATTGGCCTGGGGATGATATCCGGAGGTGAGGCTCACCGAGATGCCCAAGCGTTCGCAGAAGGCCTTCCATACCCGGGATACAAACTGGGGTCCCCGGTCGGAAACAATATCCTCCGGAACACCAAACTGCCGGAACACCTGGTTAAACATCGTCTCAGCCATCTGAGTGGCGTTAGGTAAACGGGTCATGGGTACTAACCGGCACATCTTGGAGAATCGATCGATGACCACGAGAATTACAGTATGGCCCTCTGATTCTGGTAGATCGGTAACAAAGTCCATAGCAATGTGCGACCAGGGTCGTTGAGGAGTAGGCAATGGCATCAACCTACCCTCCGGTAGTGCCCGAGGCGCCTTGGACTGAGCACATACGGGGCAGGATAATACATAGTCTCTGACGTCATCTGTGAGGGAATCCCACCAGTATTTTCGGCTGATGAGTCGTGTAGTTCGAGTGATTCCGGGGTGACCAGATCCCAGCGACGTGTGGCACCATTCCATCAGTTGAGGTCGAAGCGGAGCTGGTACAAACACCTTAGACACCGGGGTTTCTGGAGGGGCTGGTTCCGCTTGTAGGCTCTCCTGAATAGTGTCATCGATAGCCCACCTCACAGGACCAGCACGGCAACTCATGGGGAGAATAGGTTCTGGCTCCACGGGTCTTTCCACACGCTCAAACCTTTGGGAAAGCGCGTCCGCCTTACCATTCTTGGACCCGGGGATATAAGAGACAGTGAATCGGAAACGGTTGAAGAATAAAGACCACCTTGCCTGTCGGGAGTTCAGTCGTTTGGCACTGTGAAGATACTCCAGGTTGCGGTGGTCCGTGAGCACTTGGAACGGATGCTCTGCTCCCTCCAACCAATGTCTCCACTCCTCCAGTGCTAACTTCACCGCCAGTAATTCCCGATTACCCACGTCATAGTTCTGCTCGGCCGAATTCAGTTTCCTTGAAAAGAAAGCACAGGGTCGTGATTTAGGCGGCTCACCTTGGCGTTGGGATAACACGGCTCCAACTCCAACCTCCGAGGCGTCCACTTCCACGATAAACGGCAAGGTAGGGTCCGGCTGACATAAAATAGGAGCGGTGGTAAAGCGTTGTTTCAACGTCTCAAACGCACGCACTGCTCCCTCCGTCCAGTTCAGACCGCGACCCTTGTAGCTGGTCATCGCCGACAGGGGCGCTGCGGTTGTGCTGAAATTACGCACGAACCGTCTATAGTAATTGGCAAACCCTAAGAATCTCTGGAGCTCTTTCACCGTCTGGGGTTGAGGCCAGTCTTGTACCGCTTGCACCTTGGATTCATCCAGTTTAACCCCGTCGGGAGTGAGTATGGCCCCAAGGAAGGAAATCGTAGTGACATGGAATTCACTCTTTTCTGCCTTCACGAACAGAGAATGTTGTAGGAGCCGATCCAGAACCTGTCGTACATGGGACACATGTTCACTCAGAGAGTTAGAATATATTAGGATGTCATCAATGTACACTATAACACAGCGATCAATCATGTCCCTGAAAATGTCATTCATGAACGCCTGGAATACTGAGGGCGCGTTGGTAAGTCCATAGGGCATGACACAATATTCGTAGTGTCCTCGATGTGTGATGAAGGCGGTCTTCCATTCATCCCCTTCTCTAATGCGCACCAGATTGTACGCACTCCTGAGGTCCAGTTTACTGTAGATTGAGGCCTGCCCCACCTGCTCGAGGGCTGCTGGAATCAAAGGAAGAGGGTAACGATTTTTGATGGTAATATCGTTCAAACCTCGATAGTCTATACAAGGACGCAGTCCGCCATCCTTTTTCTTCACGAAGAAAAAACTGGATGCGGCGGGAGACGTAGATGGGCGAATGGCCCCTTGCTGTAGCGCCTCATCAATATACTTGCTCATCGATTCTCGTTCCGGCTGTGACAACGGGTAGATTCTTCCCCGAGGATGTGTAGCCCCGGATAGCAGATAAATCGCGCAGTCCCAGGCCCGATGAGGTGGTAACACGGTAGCCCTCTCCTTGGACAACACCTGCGCGTAATCCTGGTATTCTGTAGGAACAACAGTAGACACCGCACCCTGCGCATCCTCCACAGTAGACATTTTGCACGGTAAATTGAGGCACTCTGCCCTACATACCTCACTCCACGCCGTGATATCGCCAGATTTCCAGGAGATGACCGGATCATGGGTGACGAGCCAGGGGTGACCGAGAACTAGCGGCTCCCGTGGAGCGGAGATGACGAAAAAAATGATGTTCTCATGGTGTATGGAGCCCACTTGTAACTTGATTACCTCTGTACGGTGCGTAATGAATCCAGTGCCCATGGGCTCACCGTCTAGCGCGTTGACTCGCAGGGGAGGTTGAATTGGGATAAGTTGAACTCCCAACTCCTCAGCGAGACCCATATCCAGAAAACTGGCAGCCGCTCCGGAATCAATAAGCCCTTCCAACCTGCGCACTTTCTCTCCGACAGATAAGGTAACTGGCACATACATTTGTTTAGATGTAATGTTCAAAACTTGAGTCTCACTCACCGGTTTGGCAGTTCCGAGGCGATATCCTGGGGTACGGTTTGGTCGTACCGGACATTGACGAACAAAATGACCCGACTGACCACAATACAGGCATAGTCCGTCTTGCCGACGTTGTTGTCTCACCGACCCTTGTAGGGGTGACCGTCCCAGTTGCATAGGTTCCTCCTCAGATTCTCTCCTCCGCTCTGTCGATTGCTTAGGACCAGAGATCGAGGGCTCCCGGACTGTGGATACCTTGTGTTGCACTCAGATTATCAATAGAGATGGCTATTTTGATAAACTCATGTAGCGCAGTGATATCTCCTCGACAAGCCAACTCAGTCTGTACGTCTTTGCGCAGCCCTCTTCGGAAAACGGTGAGCAAAGCAGTCTCGCTCCATCCGCTACCGGCTGCTATTGTACGGAACTCTAAAGCGTAGTCGGCTACTGTGCGACGGCCCTGCTGAAGTTCGCATAGTTGGTCTCCCACACTACGCCCAGATACTGGGTGGTCGAACACCTCTTGGAACTGTCTTTTGAACTGAACTTCCGCATTCAACTCGGGGACCTCAGCTGCCCAAAGCGCAGTAGCCCAATCCAGTGCTCTTCCCGTTAGCAGAGAAATCATGAAATCCACCCTGCTACGGTCATCGGGAAACATAGTACGATTATACGACATATACAGGGACGTCTGGAGTAGAAACCCCTGACATTTGCCAGGTTCCCCGTCGTACCTTGTCGGTAGAGAAATCGGAGGTGCATGACGAGGACTGACCGTGCTCGGGGTGGTGCCTTCAGCCGCACCAGTGTTGAGTAGTTGCAGGAGTTCATCCATCCGTTTCTCCTGTATCTCCCATCGCCTCTGTAATTCCGCTGGATCCATGGTTTAGGCGAGGTATTCTGTAATGAATACTCGGACAGAGTGGTAAGATCCAATCGCAGAATAGCGATGCTTTATTAGAGTACAGACAAGGGAATAGCTTAATCGTGGTCGGGCGGGCTGTGGTCAAAACCGGGCCAGACAGAGACAGGCAGAGGTACCAAGGGAGCGGCCTTAGTCGTAGTCGAGGGCACAGGCACAGGATCAGAGGACGGTAATCACTGGGATAGACAAGCAGAGGATTAAGCAATTCGGGGAGTCAAACAACGAGGCACAGGTCGGGTACACGGGTAATCAAAACAACGAACTCTCTCTCTCTCTGAACAAAACGCTTAGCAAGTCACAAAGGAACAATACCTCGCACCGACTGAACTTCTGAGCACACCTTATATCCTACACTAATTACTGACAGGTGTGCTCAGAACTCAGGTGAACCAGATCGAGTCTGATGACTCCCCCTCTCTGTAGATCGGGGAAGTGTCAGACTCTGTCTAGACCCAGCCAACCCCCGATCCCTTACAGTAACGAATGTTATTTGTAGAACCATTCTCCATAAAGGGTTGTAACCATAGCGGAACCCTTTTTTGGTGCTATATAGAACCTTTTATTAATGGTTCTTCATAGAACCTTAGGAAATTGTTTTTTATAGCACCATAAACATTCCATTTAGAACCCTATGAGCATGGTTCTTTATAGAACCTTCAAAAAAAGTTATATATACAGTAGCCCCAAAAAGGGCTCTGCTATGGTTACATGCCAAATAACCCTTATTTGGCACAATATATATATATATATATATATATATATATATATATATATATATATATTTAAAAACATTGTGTGAAGGGGGATAGATAAAGAGAGGGAGAGAGAGAAAGGCTAAGCTGGTGTTCTCTCCTCCCACCTACAGACACTACAGATGATCGCTCCGATCAGGACATTTTAAATGAATAATTTATCCTTTGAGGGTATTAATTAGCTTTCAAACCCCAATGCTCAGACGAAAGAAGAAGAGAGGAGAGAAGTAGGGAGTAGAGGAGGGGAACGGAGGGGAAAGGTGAGAAGAGGAGAGGAGTGGAGAGGAGCATGAAAATACCACAATATTAGCGTGCTGGTCTGGGAGTCTGTGCTGGTCTGGGAGTCTGTGCTGGTCTGGGAGTCTGTGCTGGTCTGGGAGTCTGTGCTGGTCTGGGAGTCTGTGCTGCTCTGGGAGTCTGTGCTGGTCTGGGAGTCTGTGCTGCTCTGGGAGTCTGTGCTGGTCTGGGAGTCTGTGCTGGTCTGGGAGTCTGTGCTGGTCTGGGAGTCTGTGCTGGTCTGGGAGTCTGTGCTGCTCTGGGAGGAGTCTGTGCTGCTCTGGGAGTCTGTGCTGGTGTGGGAGTCTGTGCTGTACCGTACTGAAGGCCGTCTCAGAGAAAGTTCAGTTAGTTTGACAGGAAAGTAAACTTCTGATCAAGTAGTATACAGTATACAGGACTGTACTGTATATGTGGAAACCCTAGAGATACTCATAACATGTGTTCTGAACTGATCTTGTGTGGCAGGAATCTCATAGGACTACATTAAAATAATGGAGAATATCAAAGCTTTACAAAGCACTGTGGCATTAATAGCTAAAAAGCAGATCAATGTCTTATCACATGAAAAATATATCACAGAACATGACCCCTCACCCTGTAGATGATAATACATAATAAAATAATACTTGTGTGATTTTCAGTTTGTCAGTTCATAGGCTTTAGTTTCAGGAGAGGAGAAGAGTGTGTGAATTAAACATGAGTCTGTCTGTGTTTTCCCCTGAAGCACTGGAGTGGTTCACACACACACACACTTAGAGGGAAACATGATATACCTCTTTGGCTGAGGTGACATTACGGCCAGAGTAAGAGTTGCTGTTCCTCTAACACCTCACAAAGTTTCACTCCTCTTTCTCATGTCGTCATTTCATCCATTCATCCAACTCAGTTCCAACACTCTGCCTACGCTAAAGTATGTATGAAAAGAAAGACAGCGTTTTAGTAATTTAGCAGATATTCTTATCCAGAGCGAGTACATACTTTTTCGTACTAGTCCCCCCATGGGAATCGAACCCACAACCCTTGCGTTGCAAGCACCATACTCTGCCAACTGAACCACAAAGGACCACAAGTAGAGAAGGAAAAAAAACTGTCCTACACACTACTCCAATTTCCCAGCGAATTTTGAGCGAGTTGGTTTTCCTCATTAGGAATATTAACAATGCCACTCTACAGCATAGAGGAGGCGTGTGTGTTTTACAGAATAATGCATCAGTTAGTTTAATTTGGCCACACCCACACTGCTGTTCTCATCCATCAACTCCACTACCTCAATTGAGGCTTCAGATTTTATATTTGAGTCATTTAGCAGATGCTCTTATCCAGAGCGACTTACAGGAGCAATTAGGGTTAAGTGCCTTGCTCAAGGGCACATTAACATATTTTTTCCCCTAGCCAGCTCAGGGATTCAAACCAGCAACCTTTCGGTTCCTGGCCCAACGCTCTTAACCACTATGCTACCTGACGCTACCTTCACCACTGGGGATCTTGTTGTTAGCACCTAAATGTTCCCTTTAAGTCGCCTTACATCACCTTTACATCCCTTCAGTCGCCTTACATCACCTTTACATCCCTTCAGTCACCTTACATCACCTTTACATCCCTTCAGTCACCTTACATCACCTTTACATCCCTTCAGTCACCTTACATCACCTTTACATCCCTTCAGTCACCTTATTTCAACTTAGCTCTACCACAACCCAGCTGCCGAATTTGGTTCCAACTAGGCAGCACACCTGACCAAATTAAATACACATATTTAGCAAATGGTATTGCGGTAGTGAAATACTGATCAGATCACTGATTGCCTAAATTCAACACACCTGTTCTTCCAGGATGGTTAAATCAAAGACATAAAGTGCAAGCGGCACTCCAGGACCAGGGTTGCCTACCCCTGCCGTAGACGATGTCATTATCTGGAAAGTTCTATCCTCGTACCCCTCACCCTGTGACAGGATGCCTCATTAATTAAAACTGCCTCCAGACATTATGGAGAAGCATCTCTCTTTTCTCCCCGTCTCTCACTTTTTCCCTCTCTCTCGCTCCATGTATGAATAGATATTATGGAAAGTGCCTCGTACGGTGTATGTCCTTGCCATAAAATACTTGGCTCTCCCTAACGAGCACCCGTCCTCCGTGAACTCGCTGACTTTCTTGCGGTTTCTCCCTCCTCTTGTGTTTCCTCCCTCCCTCTCTCTCATGCGCGTGACTTTCTCGCTTTACAATTTTCACTTTCTCTCAAACACAATATGATTGTTGTAGAGGTGATATTAATAATAATAATAATAATAATAGTAATAATAGTAATAACAGTAATGTATAATTTTTCAGATGATACATAGCTATATAGTATATAACACACAGGGAGAGAGAGAGAGAGAGAGAGAGAGAGAGAGAGAGAGAGAGAGAGAGAGAGAGAGAGAGAGAGAGAGAGAGAGAGAGAGAGAGAGAGAGAGAGAGAGAGAGAGAGAGAGGAGAGGGAGAGAGAGAGAGAGAGAGAGAGAGAGAGAGAGAGAGAGAGAGAGAGAGAGAGAGAGAGAGAGAGAGAGAGAGAGAGAGAGAGAGAGAGAGAGAGAGAGAGAGAGAGAGAGACAGAGAGAGAGAGAGATGCCTGTGTCTCTCCCTCCCCCTCTTCACCTTCCTTTCTCCTTCCTCCATTCTCCCGTTTCCCTTCTTCACCCCTCCCTCCTTTCTGTCACAGGGCATCAGTGACAGTCAATTGCCCTCACCCCTCCAGTACCTCCTCACCTGACCTCTCCTCACCTCTCTCTCTTCACTGTCTCTCCACCACACTGTCTGTCTGTCTTTCTGTCTCTCCACCATACTGTCTGTCTGTCTGTCTGTCTGTCTGTCTGTCTGTCTGTCTGTCGGTCGGTCGGTCTCTCTCTCTCTTAACACTACTGCCCTCTGTGGACAGATGATAGGTGGTGAATTAAATTCATGGTCATCCCAAATATGTTACACAAGAAGGAATCATTCTGTTTCTATCGCCCACTGGGTGCCCTTGGAGAGTACTGGTTAACTTCACTCTCTCCACTTCTGCCTTCCATTCATTCCTTTCCACCTCTTTCCTTCCACTCCTTTCCTCTTCCTCCAGTCCCCTCCCACTCACATGGCAGGCAGTGTGCTTGACCTCATCTTCAATGGAGGCTGTTGGCCTACTAATCTCACTGCAACCCCCCTCCAGGTCTCTGATCAATACTCTGTTTCCCTTTGTCTCCCTCCCTCATCCCCAACCCTAGCCACTCAGATGGTTATGCGCCGTCAGAATCTTCGCTCTCTCTCGCAGAGACACAGGCGTCTCCATCTGGGCTGGCTGCTCTGTAATTGACCTAAACAACCTCACCCCTAATGTCCTGTCCATCTCTCTCTCTCTCTCTCTCTCTCTCTGTCTCTCTCTCTCTCTCTCTCTCTCTCTCTCTCTCCCTCTCTCTCTCTCTCTCTCTCTCTCTCTCTCTAGCTCTCTCTCTCTCTACTGCCCTCTTCCTCAGTCTTCCGAGTCTAACATTGTGTTTCTGTCTGTCTCTCTCGTCCAGTGTGATCAGCAGAGCCCCAGGTCTGAAGCTGGTAGTGGAGACTCTGATGTCGTCTCTGAAGCCCATAGGGAACATTGTGGTCATCTGCTGCGCTTTCTTCATAATCTTTGGTATCCTGGGAGTACAGGTGAGATTGGAACTATTTTTTGCAACCCATACAAAAAGCCCTAGCATATATACATTTTCCCAAAACAATATCAACCGACCAATATCAGGGAAATGTTTTATTTCAAGCAGTTTTCACACCTTAATAACTTTGGTATGAGTGCTCATCTCTGCTCCTTCTACATCCTTCTCTCTGTCTGAGAGTGACAGCACTGGAACTTACAAGTGGCTAATATGTCATGACGCGTAAGCGCCCTCTTCTCCATTCACCCCCTGCGAGGGCTCTTAGGTCGTACATCAGCAGGAAAGTGCTGTTCCAGGCGGTTTCCAGGCTATAACTTAGGTGTGAGGGCTCAGCCCTGCTTGTCAAGTCATATAGATGGAGAAGACATCTATATGTCCAATTTACACTAACGATCTATGTGTCCTTGGGGTCACAAAATATGTCACCTGTGTGTGTGTGCATGAGTTACATGCTACCAATCACGCAAGGACATGCAAGGTCACTAGGGAATCCTCTCATGGGTTATGGACCGAAGAGCAATTGGAATTTACCATAAAGGTGGCATTAGTGTGACCACGGTGTGTGTCTGTGTCTCTCTGTGTGTGTGTGTTTTTCTCTCTCCAGCTCTTCAAGGGGAAGTTCTTTGCGTGTCAGGGAGAGGACGTGAGAAACGTCACTAACAAGTCAGACTGCATGATGGCCAACTACAAATGGGTCAGACAGCAGTACAACTTCGACAACCTGGCACAGGTAGCATTCTCAATACAACCTGGCACAGGTAGCATTCTCAATACAACCTGGCACAGGTACCATTCTCAATACTTGCAGAGGGTTGTATCTCCACTACTTTCTTTCTAAACTGCCTTCGTGGAAACCTTGTTTGTGACCGATGCTACTATAGGTAGCCTAGTGGTTAAGAGCATTGCGCCAGTAACTGAAAGGTTGCTGGTTCGAATCCCGACCCGACAAGGTGACAAATCTGTTGATGTACGCTTGAGCAAGGCACTTAACCCTAATTGCTCTGGATAAGAGCATTTGCTAAATGACGTAAAAGTATGTTGTTCTCCTTCTCTCTCCAGGCTCTGATGTCTCTGTTTGTGCTGGCCTCTAAGGATGGTTGGGTTGATATCATGTATGATGGATTAGATGCAGTGGGAGTCGACCAACAGGTATACAACAGACACACTATACACAAAACAGACACACTATACACAAGTTTACATACACTTAGGTTGGAGTCATTAGTTTCTCAACCACTCCACACATTTCTTGTTAACAAACTATAGTTTTGCAAGTCGGTTAGGATATCTACTTTGTGCATGACACAAAGTAATTTTTCCAACAATTGTTTACAGACAGATTATTTAACTTATAATTCACTACATCACAATTCCAGTGGGTCAGAAGTTTACATACACTAAGTTGACTGTGCCTTTAAACAGCTTGGAAAATTCCAGAAAATGATGTCATGGCTTTAGAAGCTTTTGATAGGCTAATTGACATAATTTCAGTCAATTGGAGGTGTACCTGTGGATGTATTTCAAAGCATACCTTCAAACTCAGTGCCTCTTTGCTTGACATCATGGGAAAATCAAAAGAAATCAGCCAAGACCTCAGAATAAAAATTGTAGACCACAAGTCTGGTTCATCCTTGGGAGCGATTTCCAAATGCCTGAAGGTACCACATTCATCTGTACAAACAATAGTATGCAAGTATAAACACCATGGGACCACGCAGCCGTCATACCGCTCAGGAAGGAGACGCGTTCTGTCTCCTAGAGATGAACTTACTTTGGTGCGAAAAGTGCAAATCAATCCCAGAACAACAGCAAAGGACGTCGTGAAGACGCTGGAGGAAACAGGTACAAAAGTATCTATATCCACAGTAAAACGAGTCCTATATCGACATAACCTGAAAGGACGCTCAGCAAGGTAGAAGCCACTGCTCCAAAACCGCCATAAAAAAAGCCAGACTATGGTTTGCAACTGCACATGGAGACAAGATTGTACTTTTTGGAGAAATGTCCTCTGGTCTGATGAAACAAAAATAGAACTGTTTGGCCATAATGACCATCGTTATGTTTGGAGGAAATAGGGGGTAGCCTGCAAGCCGGAGAACACCATCCCAACCGTCAAGCACTGGGGTGGAAGCATCATGCTGTGGGGGTGCTTTGCTGCAGGAGGGACTGGTGCACTTTACAAAATAGAGGCATCATGAGGAAGGAAAATTATGTGGATATATTGAAGCAACATCTCAAGACATCCGTCAGGAAGTTAAAGCTTGGTCGCAAATGGGTCTTCCAAATGTACATTGACCCCAAGCATACTTCCAAAGTTGTGGCAAAATGGCTTAAGGACAACAAAGTCAAGGTATTGGAGTGGTCATCACAAAGCCCTGACCTCAATCTTGTAGAAAATGTGTGGGCAGAACTGAAAAAGCATGTGCCAGCAAGGAGGCCTACAAACCTGACTCCGTTACACCAGCTCTGTCAGGAGGAATGGGCCAAAATTCACCCAACTTATTGTGGGAAGCTTGTGGAAGGCTACCCGAAACATTTGACCTAAGTTAAACAATTTAAAGGCAATGCTACCAAATACTAATTGAGTGTATGTAAACTTTTGACCCACTGGAAATGTGATGAAAGAAATAATTCTCTCTACTATTATTCTGACATTTCACATTCTTAATATAAAGTGCTGATCGTAACTGACAGGGAATTTTTACTAGGATTAAATGTCAGGAATTCTGAAAAACTGAGTTTAAATGTATTTGGCTAAGTATGTAAACGTCCAACTTCAAATGTATATACACAGGTTCAAAGAAACCATCTAACTGTTCTTGCAGAAGGTAAGACATTCTAGAGATGAAAAAGTGCTACATTTGTCTTAAAGGGGCAATGTAGTAAAACATGTGATCTTCAATTTAAAAAAAAAGATATTTCCACACTAGGAGGTTGAAATAACACTCTGAAATTGTGAAAATTATGATAATGCCTTTTTCGTGTAAGAGCTGTTTAAAAAGAAATCCTGGAATTTCAACCTGTTCAGGTGGGATGGAAATTTTGACCCACAGCATGATGTCACAATGTGATCTGATTATAATAGACCAATGACCATTCATCTGGGTAAGGGGTGGGCTCTAGACCATCCTATCTGCCAATCATGGCTGTGTATGTAAATATCTTCAAATGTCTTTCCTAACGCCGACACGATCAGACTCAGCCAAAGGAGGCTCAGGGAAATAAATGATAAAACATTTTATTTTGGAGCTATTTTAATTAAATAAACACAACATTCCCCTTTTGTTTGTACTCTCACACATGTACACACACACACAGTTCAGGACTTTTTGGCAGGTAAAAATTTATTCCCATTCAAAATATTTTTTTCCCTAACACCTAACCCTTACCCTAATCCTAACCCCAAACCCAAACCCCAAACCCCTAACCCTAACCCAAGCCTTAAATAGCATTTATACAAATTCAGGACATGAAAAAAGTCCAGACTTAAAAATATGAAAACATCTTGTTTTCCTACCAGGACATTCTGGTCTTGATAAGGTAGGAAAATATGTACATACACACACACACACACACACACACACACACACCACACACACACACACACACACACACACACACACACACACACACACACACACACACACACACACACACACTGTGTTCACTAGCGATACAGTGGCAGCTGTAGAACAAAGGCTTGGTTGGCCAGAGGCAGAGAAGTCTTGATTTTTATGTCAGCATTCCTGTCTGTGCTTTAGGAACTTGTCATTGATCTCTAAGCTGCTTACTGTCAAACATCCAACAAACATTCAACCCTCCTCTCGTTTCTTCCACATGCCCTGCATAGCCCACAGTACTGTGTCCATTTATTTATTTTTTTAGCTTTCCTGATACACTTATTCATGTATGTATTTATGCATTCATTTCTATAATTTATAGTGTTGACTGTAGCAGCAGGATAGGTAGGTGTACGACGGTGTCCTGCCACTCACAATATGCAGCTGGTAGTGTGTTCTTCTCTAGGTGGATAGAGGCAAACACACTCTGAAAAGACACACACAGCGTTTGCAGTTAGAACGGCACCACAATGCTCGTAACGTGTGTGTCCCCTCCAGCCGCAGCTGAACCACAACCCATGGATGCTCCTCTACTTCATCTCCTTCCTGCTCATCGTCAGCTTCTTCGTGCTCAACATGTTCGTGGGCGTGGTGGTGGAGAACTTCCACAAGTGCCGGCGCAGCCAGGAGGCCGAGGAGGCCAAACGCAGGGAGGAGAAGAGACTGAAACGGATGGAGAAAAAGAGACGGAGTAAGGAGAAGGAGCTGGCTGGTCGGTAGTCTTTCCACGTCTTTCTGAGTCCTGCCTGGTTTGAGCTTGTTTGGGTTTGATTTGACCAAAGCCAAGCGATCGAGGGAACGCGCTAGACCTGAAGTAGTTGCTATTTTGCTGTAGAAGTCCCATTTCTTTCTTCCCATATTTCCTCCCTGCAGTCTCCCCGCTAGTGGTGTTCAGTGGTCACCCATTCTGGTCCTGGAGAGCGACTTTGGTTCCAGCCCACCAGTAATTGTAAAACCTGGATAAGTGGAATCAGGTGTGTTAGTGCTTTGCTGGAACAAAAGCCCACACACACCGAGTCTCTCTCCAGGATCGGAGTTGGTGCGCGCTGGTCTAGTAGAATAGACTTCCTGCCTGGCCTATTGTAGAGGGCATACTTATGACCGCCCCCTTCGAGTAGTGGTGGGCGGGGCTTGCATGATGTGGAACTTCCAGAGAAGGGGGGGGGGGTGAGGGTAAGGTAATGCCCCCTTCTGTCTCCCCACTCCTCTCCTGCATGTAGTTGTAGTACAGCCGGAGGGGTAGGTAGAACTACAAACCAAACGAGGAAGTACCTAGATGCTGATCTAGGGTCTGATTTTAATGGCTTCCTCCATATAGTAAGGGTTAGGGTTATACGAAGGTCAGCTGATTCTAGATCTGTCCCCACCGCCCCTCCAGCTGTACAGGAACGGGTTACCAGACGCCCGACTTCGCCTCTCTCTGTAGTGATTCCACTGCCTTCGAACCCCAAACATTGGACATGAGAAAGAGTGGTTATTTCAGTAGCCGTATTGGCTTTAGTGCTACTTTGGTGGATAAAAGAAAGATCATTTTGATATTTTGTAATCAAATGTTGATGGTAGTTGACAGTGGGAATGCTTTCATTCAACTCTTGAGAAATACAGATGGATGTCGATCTTCTCTTGCAGATGTGGTGTGCCCAAATTGGTCACCATTGGCGCTCCCATGCACTCACACCCTCTCACACACATTCAGTCGCTCACACAGACCGAACACACACAGTCTCTCTCTCTCACACTCTCTCACTCCTTCACTCCCACCCTCTTGGGCTTACTCTCACACGCACCTGTGTCTGTACAGACCTGTACAATAAGTCCCCTCATTTCCATTTGGTTTCTTTCTCCGTTTAGTTTTTCTATAGTTTATCTTTAGTTTGTTTATAGTGTATCTATGCTTTGAGAGTTTTACTCACCGGTTGAATATCTGGACTGTTTTTCGTTTATTAAATCTGTCACCTCAAGCTTGTTATTTTTCTGTTGCTTGGAAACCATTTCCTCACAGCTGTAACTGAAACTGTAAAGATGTTGACAGAGTGAGAGAATGGTTGAGTAAAGGTATGTACAGTAGAGGGATAGCCCTTGTGACTGGGTAGGTTTCAGAATCTATAGCTATCTTTTCTGGTTGACACAAGGGTTTGGGAAGAAAAAGGGCAACATTTGAGTTGTTTTTTTCCTGGTGTAGATGTAGTTGGTTTTTCTTCACCAGAGTTTTACTTCACCAGAGTGGCTCTATTTGTATTCCAATGATTTGTGGCACAGATCTTTTGGATTTGGGGTTTGAAAATAGGGGATCGACTGTTTACAAAATCCCCAACTGAATCCTAGAATCCTGAATCCTTTATCAACTGTATCAAGAGCTCACACTGGACTCAGAATAAGTTGAAAAGACTAAAGTATGAACTGGACCCAGCACTATCACCTTCATCCTTCTGCTCTTACTTCACCCCTATTTCTCTTTCTCACACTCTCTCTCCTTCTTCGCCCATCCCTCGTTCCCCACCTCTCTCTGACTAACCTGGTCTCGTTCTTCTAGATGTGTTGATGATTCCGGGGGTGAGTTGGGTCCTCTCTGAAGGCACACTGACAGGTACAGAGTTTCTAGCATGTTCTGTGTTTCCCCCACCATGGTGGTTCAGAGGTCAGGGTTCAAAGTTCACGGAAGGTAGGGTCCCATGCCGCGCCCGTCCCCCACCCGTCCCCCTGCCTCTCTCTCATCCGATTCAGACCGCTATAGACGTTTGTGGACGTTTTCCTGTCGTTTGTTGTGGTTCCTTATTCTTCACGGTGACCCACTATCCACAGCACTGTTCCTGTTACTCTACCACAAGCTCCAGGTTGTCTACCCACGCTCATGCAGTGGGAAAGAGAGTGTGTGTGTGTGCGCGCATGCGTGTGTGTGTGTCTATATGTCTGTGTGTGTATGTGTCACAAGCACCAGATGGTAGCAGAGAAGGCTGTAAAATATACAGGATCAACCCTCTCTCTCTCTCTCTCTCTCTCTCTCTCTCTGTCTCTCTCTCTCTCACTCACTCTCTCTCTCTCTCTCCTCTCCCTCTCTCTACCCCTCTCCCTCTCTCTCCCTCTCTGTTTCCCTCTCTCACTTTATCTCCCTCTCTCTCCCCCTCTCCCTCCCCCTCCCCCTCTCCCTCTCTCTCTCTCCCTCTCTGTTTCCCTCTCTCTCTTTCTCCCTCTCTCTCTCTCTCCGTTTCCCGCTCTCTCTTTATCTACCTCTCTCTCCCCCTCTCCCTCCCCCTCTCCCTCTCTCTCTCTCTCCTTCCACTCTCTATCCCCACTTTCCTTGTGTTTACAGTCATATCTCCACACATCGAGGTAGAATATTTGAGCGTGGAGGAGAAAAGTTGCATTGGCATATAGCCCCGTTCCTCTCTAGAGATCTCTTTCTATCAAATCCAGTGAGACAGACAGACAGATGCGACAAGCCGACCCCAAATATGTCCCTCACAGATAGTAGAGGAGGAGAGGAGGATAGTAGAGGAGGAGAGGAGGATAGTAGAGGAGGAGAGGAGGATAGTAGAGGAGGATAGTAGAGGAGGAGAGAAGGAGAGGAGGATAGTAAAGGAGGAGAGGAGGATAGAAGAGGAGGATAGTAGAGGAAGAGAGGAGGATAGAAGAGGAGGAGAGGAGGAGAGTAGAGGAGGATAGTAGAGGAGGAGAGGAGGATAGTAGAGGAGGATAGTAGAGGAGGAGAGGAGGATAGTAGAGGAGGATAGGAGGATAGTAGAGGAGTAGAGGAGGATAGTAGAGGAGGAGAGGAGGATAGTAGAGGAGGATAGGAGGATAGTAGAGAAGGAGAGGAGGATAGGAGGATAGTAAAGGAGGAGAGGAGGATAGTAGAGGAGGATAGTAGAGGAGGAGAGGAGGATAGAAGAGGAGGATAGTAGAGGAGGATAGGAGGATAGTAGAGGAGGAGAGGAGGATAGAAGAGGAGGAGAGGAGGATAGTAGAGGAGGATAGTTGAGGAGGAGATGAGGATATTAGAGGAGGAGAGGAGGATAGTAGAGGAGGATAGTAGAGGAGGAGAGGAGGATAGAAGAGGAGGAGAGGAGGATAGTAGATGAGGATAGTAGAGGAGGAGAGGAGGATAGTAGAGGAGGAGAGGAGGATAGTAGAGGAGGATAGTAGAGGAGGAGAGGAGGATAGTAGAGGAGGAGAGGAGGATAGTAGAGGAGGATAGGAGGATAGTAGAGGAGGAGAGGAGGATAGTAGAGGAGGAGAGGAGGATAGTAGAGGAGGAGAGGAGGATAGTAGAGGAGGATAGTAGAGGAGGAGAGGAGGATAGTAGAGGAGGATAGTAGAGGAGGAGAGGAGGATAGTAGAGGAGGAGAGGAGGATAGTAGAGGAGGATAGGAGGATAGTAGAGGAGGAGAGGAGGATAGTAGAGGAGGAGAGGAGGATAGTAGAGGAGGAGAGGAGGATAGTAGTAGATGAGGATAGTAGAGGAGGAGAGGAGGATAGTAGAGGAGGATAATAGAGGAGGAGAGGAGGATAGTAGAGGAGGATAGTAGAGGAGGAGAGGAGGATAGTAGAGGAGGAGAGGAGGATAGTAGAGGAGGATAGTAGAGGAGGAGAGGAGGATAGAAGAGGAGGAGAGGAGGAGAGTAGAGGAGGATAGTAGAGGAGGAGAGGAGGATAGTAGAGGAGGATAGTAGAGGAGGAGAGGAGGATAGTAGAGGAGGATAGGAGGATAGTAGAGGAGTAGAGGAGGATAGTAGAGGAGGAGAGGAGGATAGTAGAGGAGGATAGGAGGATAGTAGAGAAGGAAAGGAGGATAGGAGGATAGTAGAGGAGGAGAGGAGGATAGTAGAGGAGGATAGTAGAGGAGGAGAGGATGATAGAAGAGGAGGATAGTAGAGGAGGATAGGAGGATAGTAGAGGAGGAGAGGAGGATAGAAGAGGAGGAGAGGAGGATAGTAGAGGAGGATAGTTGAGGAGGAGATGAGGATATTAGAGGAGGAGAGGAGGATAGTAGAGGAGGATAGTAGAGGAGGAGAGGAGGATAGAAGAGGAGGAGAGGAGGATAGTAGATGAGGATAGTAGAGGAGGAGAGAGGATAGTAGAGGAGGAGAGGAGGATGTAGAGGAGGATAGTAGAGGAGGAGAGGAGGATAGTAGAGGAGGAGAGGAGGATAGAGAGGAGGAGAGGAGGATAGAGAGGAGGATAGAAGAGGAGGAGAGGAAGATAGTAGAGGAGGAGTTGAGGAGGAGATGAGGATATTAGAGGAGGAGAGGAGGTAGTAGAGGAGGATAGTAGAGGAGGAGAGGAGGATAGAAGAGGAGGAGAGGAGGATAGTAGATGAGGATAGTAGAGGAGGAGAGGAGGATAGTAGAGGAGGAGAGGAGGATAGTAGAGGAGGATAGTAGAGGAGGAGAGGAGGATAGTAGAGGAGGAGAGGAGGATAGTAGAGGAGGATAGGAGGATAGTAGAGGAGGAGAGGAGGCTTCCCTTCTTACGTAGCTTCGGAGGAGAGGAGGATAGTAGAGGAGGATAGTAGAGGAGGAGAGGAGGATCAGTAGAGGAGGATAGGAGGAGAGAGTAGTAGAGGAGGAGAGGAGGATAGTAGAGGAGGATAGGAGGATAGTAGAGGAGGAGAGGAGGATAGTAGAGGAGGAGAGGATAGTAGAGGAGGAGAGGAGGATAGTAGAGGAGGAGAGGAGGATAGTAGAGAGATAGTAGATGAGGATAGTAGAGGAGGAGAGGAGGATAGATAGAGGAGATAGAAGGGAGGAGAGGAGGATAGTAGAGGAGGATAGAGGGATGATAGTAGAGGAGGGATAGGAGAGGAGGATAGAAGAGGAGGAGAGGAGAGAGTAGAGGAGGATAGTAGAGAGGAGAGGAGGATAGTAGAGGAGGAGAGGAGGATAGTAGAGGAGGAGAGGAGGAAGTAGAGGAGAGGATAGTAGAGGAGAGAGGAGGATAGATAGTAGAGCGGAGTCGGAGGATATCGTAGAGGAGGATAGGAGGATAGTAGAGGAGGATCGGAGATAGTAGAGGAGGATAGTAGAGGAGGAGAGGAGGATAGAAGAGGAGGATAGTAGAGGAGGATAGGAGGATAGTAGAGGAGGAGAGGAGGATAGAAGAGGAGGAGAGGAGGATAGTAGAGGAGGATAGTTGAGGAGGAGATGAGGATATTAGAGGAGGAGAGGAGGATAGTCGAGGAGGATAGTAGAGGAGGAGAGGAGGATAGAAGAGGAGGAGAGGAGGATAGTAGATGAGGATAGTAGAGGAGGAGATGGAGGAAGTAGAGGGAGGAGAGGAGGATAGCTCTCGTCACTACTCCGTGCTCTGGAGGATAGTAGAGGAGGAGAGGAGGATAGTAGAGGAGGAGAGGAGGATAGTAGAGGAGGAGAGGAGGATTACTACTCTCTCTCAGCGGAGGAGAGGAGGATAGTAGAGGAGGATAGTAGAGGAGGAGAGGAGGATAGTAGAGGAGGATAGTAGAGGAGGAGAGGAGGATAGTAGAGGAGGAGAGGAGAGAGGAGGATAGTAGAGGAGGATAGTAGAGGAGAGAGAAGGAGAGGAGGATAGTAAAGGAGGAGAGGAGGATAGTAGAGGAGGATAGTAGAGGAGGAGAGAAGGAGAGGAGGAGAGTAGAGGAGGATAGTAGAGGAGGAGAGGAGGATAGTAGAGGAGGATAGTAGAGGAGGAGAGGAGGATAGTAGAGGAGGATAGGAGGATAGTAGAGGAGTAGAGGAGGATAGTAGAGGAGGAGAGGAGGATAGTAGAGGAGGATAGGAGATAGTAGAGAAGGAGAGGAGGATAGGAGGATAGTAGAGGAGGAGAGGAGGATAGTAGAGGAGGATAGTAGAGGAGGAGAGGAGGATAGAAGAGGAGGATAGTAGAGGAGGATAGGAGGATAGTAGAGGAGGAGAGGAGGATAGTAGAGGAGGAGAGGAGGATAGTAGAGGAGGATAGTTGAGGAGGAGATGAGGATATTAGAGGAGGAGAGGAGGATAGTAGAGGAGGATAGTAGAGGAGGAGAGGAGGATAGAAGAGGAGGAGAGGAGGATAGTAGATGAGGATAGTAGAGGAGGAGAGGAGGATAGTAGAGGAGGAGAGGAGGATAGTAGAGGAGGATAGTAGAGGAGGAGAGGAGGATAGTAGGAGGAGAGGAGGATAGTAGAGGAGGATAGGAGGATAGTAGAGGAGGATAGGAGGATAGTAGAGGAGGAGAGGAGGATAGTAGAGGAGGAGAAGAGGAGGATAGTAGAGGAGGATAGTAGAGGAGGTAGAGGAGGATAGTAGAGGAGGATAGTAGAGGAGGAGAGGAGGATAGTAGAGGAGGAGAGGAGGATAGTAGAGGAGGATAGGAGGATAGTAGAGGAGGAGAGGAGGATAGTAGAGGAGGAGAGGAGGATAGTAGAGGGGGAGAGGAGGATAGTAGAGGAGGAGAGGAGGATAGTAGATGAGGATAGTAGAGGAGGAGAGGAGGATAGTAGAGAGGATAGTAGAGGAGGAGAGGAGGATAGTAGAGGTAGTGAGAGAGAGATAGTAGAGGGGAGAGGATAGAGGAGGATAGTAGAGGAGGAGAGGAGGATAGTAGAGGAGGATAGGAGGATAGTAGATGAGGATAGTAGAGGAGGATAGTAGAGGAGGATAGTAGAGGAGGAGAGGAGGATAGTAGAGGACGAGAGGAGGATAGTAGAGGAGGAGAGGAGGATAGTAGATGAGGATAGTAGAGGAGGAGAGGAGGATAGTAGAGGAGGAGAGGAGGATAGTAGAGGAGGAGAGGAGGATAGTAGAGGAGGATAGTAGAGGAGGAGAGGAGGATAGTAGAGGAGGATAGTAGAGGAGGAGAGGAGGATAGTAGAGGAGAGGAGGAATGAAATAAAATAGTGGATGAGGGAGAAAGAAGATGGGGTATGAAAGAGGAGAAAAAAAGAGATGGAAATGGGTCAGTCATGGTGTAGGGGACGAGATGGGTGAGAGGAGGGAGGAGGGAGTTGCCCTTCATACATTTTCTCAAACATCAAATTTAGAAGTTTTATGGTTAGGGTGAAGTTTAGGCATTAACTCCAAATCTTAAGGGTAGGCATTAACTCTGAATGATTAAGGAGGTTTCCACGTCATCTCCCGACATCCTCAGACATGGATGGATGTCGAATACTGACTTGTATCACAGGTGACCT